>NW_025110421.1:455748-768053 GCF_011392965.1 Frieseomelitta varia | reverse complement strand
TAAAATTGTTAATATACAAAAATATCATCGGAATGCATTACTTTACAGTTTGAATAATTCATTTGAAACAATTAAATTACTTCTACAATATTTCTGGACGTTATTCAATAATTTTTACAATTTTTATATTACGATCAAACAAATAAATTAATCATTTCACTCAATAAATCAAAGTCATTTCTCTTAAGTACATTGTTCAATATTTTTATAAATTATTAGTTAAAAATTATTAGTTTAAATAACAACATTAGAAACATTACAGATTAGAATTTATTGTTTAATTGTTACAAATAAATCATTAGAAATATTAGATAATGTTTAAACAATTAGAATATTCAGAAATATTATTAAAAAACTCACTCCTAAATTTTGGTCGGTGTGCACACCACGGAAGTTCAATTGGTAATGAGTCTTTGTACCGCTGAAGGTTAATCTAATGTTCCGATCGTCAGCGACCCGGAACTGTTGATAATTTTTTTTAGTTTTTCGAAACAGCATTTTTCTATTCCACTAACCATTGGTTTTAACTTTCTCTCGCAATGTTATACTTTCATATATGTTACAATGTCAAATGTAATAATTTATCAATTTTTTAATCTATAACTTGTTAAAACTAAATTTACACTTTCGTAATATTAATTTCCAAGTTATAACTGCATTGATGTATATTAAATAAAAATTTATGTAGTCAAAAATCAAGTTAAGCAGTGATCGTCGCTTCAGAATAACATATAAGCGCAGCGTATAAAAATTTTCACTCGTTTATTGTTTCAAATTGCAAGGAATATATGAATTATGTAGCTATCTTTTCCGTTATAAATTTAATTATTATAAATTGTCCTAGCTATGATATAATGCTTGAATGTTGAATCACCGATTGAATTGCTATAAATAAATAGTTAAATTTGTTAAATAATATACAAAAATGTCATCGAAATGCATTATTTTACAATTTGAATAATTCATTTGAAACAATTAAATTTTTAATAATTAAATTATTTTATTTCTACAATATTTCGAGACACTACTTTGTAATTTCCACAATTTTTATATTACGATTAAACAAATAAATTAATTATTTCATTCAATAAGTCAACGTCATTTCTCTTAAGTACATTGTCCAAGATTCTCATAAATTATTAATTAAATATTTTAAATAACACTTAGAAATGTTACAGAAGGGAATTTATTGTTTAATTGTTGCAAATAAATTATTGGAAATATTAGATAATGTTTAAACAATCAGAATATTCAGAAATATTATTTAAATATTCACTTCGAATGTTCAATCGATGTACACACGATGAAAGTTCAACTTATAATGACCTTTTTCGCTGCTCAACTATGAGATAAAGGTAAAGTCAGCGATGCACAACAGGTGGTAGTCTTTGTCAATACTTCCAAAAACACTATTTCTGTTACAGTAATCAATAGTTTTACAATTTTTACGTTTTATTTAGTTAATATTTTTCAATTTTAAAGTTTTATTTTTTTAATGTCCCCATTAATCTTGGGCAACAATAAATACTGTAATTTTAGGGGTGTGCGAGAACCCGAAAATATCGGGAACCCGATGGTCGGGACAAGTTGGGTTCCCGAAAATTTCGAGATTCCCAAGGGAATCGGGTTTCCTGAAAAAGTCGAGATTCCCGAAAATTTCGAGAACCCGGCTATCGTTTCTCGAACTACTCTACAATTAGAGGTGTACGAGAACTCGAAAATATCGCCTTCCATATTTAAAGTCTTTAACGAATTATTTATTCTTGTTACCAATCCTTCAATTAATTAATTTCGAATATTTGCCCTCGAATATTTGATCTTTCTCTGCACCATTTTCATCGTCCATCCTCTCAGCAAGAACTTCGTCTAAAAATTGCCGTGCGCAACTGCAACTTTCGCGTCGCGTAAAGAAAATAATCTCTTTTCTTCTCCGGCCTGCATTTCCGATGAATTATTTGTCGCATTATTTCCGGGGGACAAGAGCCGAAAATTCGTAGGAAAACACCGTTTTCAAAAAGGTAGCGCTCGCTCGAGCATAAAGGGGGCTCCTTTGTTAAAAGTACAAAGAGCATTAACCAGCGAGGGGACTTCCGGCGTTTCTTTGCCCGCCGGTGCATTTCTCATGCTCGACGATTGTTCCGACGATCGACCGGCGTAAGACGCCGGCGTGCTTTGCATTAAAATCGAGGATTGCACGCTGGTATCGTTAGATAGATCGATATGCGACAGGAAATGATGCCTATGGAAATGGAATCGTTTATTTAGTCGCCGTTCGGGCTTTCGGGTTGTAACGATGAATTTCTCGCGTTCATTACAAAACTCTGTTGAATTCCGATGGAAGTTTATGTAGGTAAACAAGATCTGAATACTCGTTTAAGCAATAAATTCTCTTCTGTAACATTTCTAAGTGTTGTTTAAAATATTTAAGTAATAATTTATAAGAATCTTGAACAATGTACTTAAGAGAAATTATCGCAACGAAAGGTAATTATTATCCAGCGAAAATTTACAAGATAATTAGACACTGTTTCGTTAATCGAAAGAGCGACGTAAAATAAAAGTGATGTACTTTTCATCAAATCCAAGAATTCTAATTATTTGAAACTCGAAGAAATTAAATGATCTTGGGTTATTCATTAGGTACATGAAATGTCGAAGTTCGAATCTGTCAATCATTGTCAATCATCCAAGACTGAAGTCTAGAAGGGAGATTTAATCTTTTTTTTTTTTCCCCCCCTTATTACACGTTCAACGTGATTTCCACAAAATCCTATTCGGGATTGCGCGTTATTTATTATTTAAATAAACGGGAGCCGGCGTTCACCTCGCACGAGATTTCGCTGTTCTATTCAGCAACAATGGGCGAACGGTTAGCCAAGTTTTTAAGCGGAGAACCATTAAAAGTGCGTCCTGTGACTGTGACTGTGCTAAAAGTTCGAATTAAAATAAAATCGGGCCGGGGCGACTCGGCGTGAATACGTTGGTCGCGAATCTCCACTTTAATTTCCGCCTACATTCTCGGATCGCTCGATTTAGATTTTCCCGTTTTTTTCCCCTCTCTCTGGTTGAGCCTCGCTGGTGATTTAACGCGAGCACCGTGTACTCTGAATCGTTGTTACCTTCCAGCCATAATTTCCAGCACACAGTCTCTTTGAAACAGAAAAAGAGGAAGGTATGTGTGTGAAGAAATTTTTGTGCATTATACATTCCAAAATTTCGTGGAACTGAGTTTAATTGGAAAATATGTGTTGAAGAATGTTTGTTGCAAACGTATATTTGGTAGAAAATTACTATTTTAAGCATACAACGGGCAAAATGATGAGGTAAAATTCTAAATGTGACAATAATTTATTGATGCAACGAATAATTTCGAAACGTATTAGATTTTCTTCACAACTTGACCCAATGTAATCATGGTAATTAGGTCTCATTACATGCGATATGGTCGTACTCTCTGAACAATATAGACCGTGTCTGTCGAGTTCGTTTTCCTCTAAAGTCACAAACGAAAGCTGAAGCATCTCGCAGTTGACAGGACACGAATAAAAAAAATCCTTGTAATCGGTCTGCTCTTGCACGCTTCCCACGGAAATTAATATCCCCGTTCTGAATACTGATCGATCGTTCTTCGTTCGTCGTCCATCGTCCAACGTCGAAGGATTTTCAATTCAGCCAAAGGATATTGCCTTCGCTTTTATTCCTGACGGCTCGCGGATGTTGCATCACTTTGACTAAGAACTTTGCCTCGTTTAGCATAACTAGTCTCACAGGATACTAATGGAAAAGAGAGCTGCTCAAGTGGCAGCGCATCAGGTACGCTGTTTGATCGTTCGAAAGCTTTGCGATAGTAAACAGAGCAAATTTAAGTACTGCACAGTACCTTCGACGAGACACAGCGTGGTTCGCGACAGTGTTTGAACGTTCACCACGGTTTGAAAATCTTTACGATTGTATTTCGTGAAACTTGAATGGAATTTTCATCACCATCTTTATTTTGTGATTGTCGTATGTACTGCGATTGTTAATATTAGAATACTATGTGTGTTAATAAATATAACAAGCATTATATAACTTAAAAGAGATAATAACTTGAAATGGTAATAGTTGAAGACTTATTAATTATTGGTTAGAATGAAACATCTTAGGTATGCAAGTCGTTTTGCAATATATAAATAAAATAATGTAGAATGTAAAATAAAAGTATAGGAATAAAAGTTTGCGTTCCTCGTTGCATTCTGAATTTTTTCTTACAATTAGTCATCGCAAATTCGTTTCTAACAGCTTCTATGTACACTTTCAATCTTGTTCAAACTTCTGCCAACACGTCTATTCATCATTGCAGTGTTAATGAAATTTTTTGAAATCTTTCGTACGTTATATTCGCGAAATTGTTTCTACGAGCGTTCAAATACTTTCAAATACAGCCGCTATGTATGTGTATGTCAGGCTAATAATCCTATAGTGATTACAATTGTTCCTCGGAGTGAGCAAACCAGATGGTACGAGGTTAAACTCTTCGACCATTCGCGCGGAATGTCTTAAGAATTAGGCGATCTCGCCTCTAAACATAAAAGGAATGCGAAACCAAATTCCGTTCTCGATTAGTCCAACATTGGCAGGAAGGAATTTTCCGAAATTCGCCTATTTTTAACACTTTTAGAATTTAATACAACAAATTGTAAATTTTTATACATTCGTGGGAAATTTAAATATGCATCGGAAATACCCAAAGAATAATTGCTCAATAGATAAAAGAATTTTTTACTCAAGTCTCGTGTTTGAAGTATATTTAGGAATTAACATTTTTTTTATGAGTTAACGTTATTCGATCTTTTAACGAAAATTACTGATCCCTTTCCCATTCGCTGCTCAGTCGATTTGACATGGCCCAACTTCCGCAATCGGTATCGTGGCATTACATTTAATTAAATCTGAAGTTTTGGAACATTCGATATTCACCAGTTGCGAATAGTATACAGATTCGAGATCCGGAAACTTTAATTCCCGATACATGAAATCACCCTAAATACGCCAAATCTGCGGATACCTGTTTCCTTGTAGAACACGTAGCTGACCTTATCATTACTCTTATCGCGACGCAAAAGATCTCAGTCTCTGAAATCGCAAGAATCCGTAAGTTGTATTGCGGATCACTCTCGGATCGTAAAACCACAAACTCAGAACTCTTGAAGATCGTGATATTCGACTATCTATTTATAGTCTCGCAATAGATTGTCTCAAAATCGCGGGACCATCGCTTCAGACTTTTCAAGCAGAATCCACTCTAGACAAATTACAACTTCGTAAAGTTCGAGGTCGCGGAATTTCAACTTCAGACTTTACGAAAGTTATGATGATTCAGGAGCGGGTGTCTGTAGTTTGAAGAAGTTTGAGTCTGATTATCGGACTGCAGATGTTTACGTTAAATTCGTGTCTCTGCGAATGAAATCGAAGGAATGTAAGCTGAAAAGAGTATTATATATTCTTGCATTGTAGTTTGTTTCGTTTCGTTATCTATTATCATTTGTAGCTTGTCAGTTTAATAATATTATTGTTTGTCAGACTGTCGTCACAAAAAAATCTTGACATCACAATGATAATTTTAATTGTAAATTTCGTATCTTTTAGTTTTAATAGATTTTAGAGTAACTTTGGGATAATAAATTAGTCTTTTTTAAAAATAAATTTTAGAATAAAATAAAAAGTTATTGTCCAGTTATAAACATAAAGATAGATGAAAGATTGCTTTTCATTTTTTAGGTACTGTAACAAGCATCACAGTTTGAATATTTCACCTACCTACATTTTTATATATATATATCGTACATCCTAATTCTAAATTCATAACAAATTTCCAGCCTTCGTTTTCTCAAAAATGAAGCCATCGTCGCAATTTCGTTGTTCTTGATTTTCCCCTTATCCCCGTTTTGAGTCATAAATTTAGCGTTCTCTGTACGTTAGCGCGTTTCAATTTTTTTTCACATGCACGAATATAGTATATATTTATTTATGTATATTATATATATTTTATATTATATATATTACATTTTATTTATGTATATTATATATATTATATTTTATTTATGTATATTGTATATACATCCGTGGTCTTATGATCTCGGTGTGGTTGATAGCGAATTCTACGCTATCTCAATATGATTTACAATAAATTCTACCATCTCCAAGATGAGATGGCAGAACCGCGGCTGGGGGTGATTGCGATCAGGGTGAACCGAGACGTTACATCCCCGACATGATTCGAAGCGGATCCCACCGCCTCGAAATGGATCGAGATGATTCCCATTTTCTTGAAATACGAAAGATACTTACTAAAATTCTCGACGCACATTTTTATAAATCGTTACGCCGCTTGTTTCCATCGCAGTTTGCCAAGACTCTCGTAATGTTTAATAAACAATTGCTAACAATTGACGTGATATTTTCGCTCTTAATTAAACGCCAAGTGTCCCCGTTGTCTTGAGAGATTGTTCTTTAAAAATCGTGGCGAAGATATTCCGTTACGTAACTGCTAAGGTTAATGGTGTTAGCGCGGATGATAATGGCTAAAGTGATAAATCATGATGGAGCGTTGCTTCAACGAACTGTATCGAATTGACTGAGGAAGGAACGTACAGAATGATTGGTTAAAGGGCTGAACTAATGTTCGTTAAGAGTGCGAATGCCATGCGTAGAAATTGGAACTAGGAGAAACGGTAATTATCGTATCAGGCTCTTTCACTCTTAAACTTCTCCATTATGAAACGCGTTAAATTGCGTTGCAGTAATACGATTAACAAAAATATTCAGCTAGCTTGCTTTTACATTATTATTATAATATGTTATTACATTAAACATATATTATACATATGTTAATAAATGACTCTTTTCTCTTTTTTCCGGGAAGAGATAAAATTTAATACTGCAACAGCATATAGAACTTTCACGACATATAAAATATACCCAAAGTACGGTATTGATTTTCCTTTTTGAATGTACAGTCACAAGACCGTGAATCCCGTAATCTGCTTATTAATAATCTGCTGTCTTTGAAAGAGTGTGTGCAAAATCGTTTTAACGTTTCAACGTTCGTTGCTTCAAACCAGATGTTTTACCGCTGCAAACGAATCCCATCGACGAGCAAATAAAACATCCCCGAATTCCGCGTCTATTCATAACATTTCCAGAGGTGAAATCGACACACAATACCGGACGCGTGATATCTGCCCGAATAATCAAATATTTGACCAATCTAAAATCGCGGGTCGCGCCTCAGTCACCGCGGGCTAACCTAAATCACGTATCCTTCGCTAGAAATCTGCGAGTCTTTCTCATAAAACGCGAACCGCATTTGTACAGGATGGGAAGAAAAGTTTGTCCGCAGCTATCGTAGATGAATCCTACACCTTCGATTTCATGTAAAGAATCTGCTGCAAGATTGACCTTGACCTTGAATTTCAAAGTCAAAACTTCGTTTCTCTTCCGTTCCTTCGCACGAAGGTGAAACTTTTCCGAGGAAACTTGGAAACCTCGAAAAATGGTGAAAGAAAATTCTGAATCATTTAACACTGCGAACGCGTGTTCTAACATTGACTTTATGATTCTGGACGCATCAATGTTCAGATTTCATTGAATAATAAGAATTGTCTGTTTCAGAAAGACGGAAGGGAATTGCTTTTTTTTTTATCATCAAAATTTGTATTTTTTATCTTCTATATTTAATTGAAACGAAAATTTAAAATGGAAAACGTGTAAACGCGACTGAATTAGAAAGATTCGTGATAATATATGTACATATTTTCGGAGTAAAATTCAATTATAATTTGAAAAACAAAAAATACAAAATCATATTCTTCTACACGAAGTTTCTTCATTGTTTTGATGTTTAGAATCATTATTATTCATTGTTTCCTCATAACAATTTAAATAGGTCAGTAATTTTCGAATTATGACAAAGTAGAATTAAATAACAGTTTATTATATATAATAGTATTCTCTCCGGATAAGTTCTCCAATATAATCGGACGATAATGTACTCGAAGCTTCTCGTAGACAATTTCGTAATTGCGTTTTATCGTGCAAGCACTACTCCTTCATTCCTTTGTCTAGATTTCCACTTCATATTCCATTAGTTATAAATGTAAAGGCACCTTCTCACTGCATCAATCTTATTTCTCAAATTTATCACCAACGATATCTAATTTTTTACTGTACCTTGAATGAAACTTCTACTATAAAATTTCATTACACCTTTTATATACTTTAGTAAATTATTTTACAGCTTTAAGCGTAGAATAGTTTTCAAATTAAGCTCGACGCTACGTGTTATGTATCACACATTATCAATTGATCGTTCGTTAAACTTGTCAAAAAATAAATTTCGATCGTTAAATTAATAACAGTTTTTCTTTTTACTATGGAAAAAAAAAGCAGAAACCGATAACTATGTTTTCTTCGTAGATTAGTCGTGTCTTGCTTGCTTTCGTCCTACAGCGAACCTAAATCACACGACAAAGTAGAATTTTGCAAAGTTTGTTCTTTATTATCCTCGGTTTTTCTGCGAAAATTGTTAAAAGTCTGAGCAACTCCTGGAGATGAAAATTCATCCACTGGCTCAACAAGAGCTCCCTCGGGAGAAATGTTTAAAATACAAAACTGGATTTTGCAAAAATCTGAAAATCTTAACTAGATATAATAACAACAACTTTTTCTTCAACTTCACTATGACTAGGTAGATCGTTCTACATTATTTTTTTTAAATTTTATTTGCCCTATTGTATTTGACAATATTATTAGATCATTGCATATTACATTTTATCTATTATTTTAATAGTTTACTATTATTATTTTGTTGCTAGTATTAAATTTTATCTATTATTAATATTTTCATTTTATTTTCGTTAACTGACGAGTTAACTCGTCACAGGTATCCCCCAGTCTTTTGAACATAATAATTTCTTTATTCTTTAGTCTTATTAATATAATTTCTTAACTTTATTTATCTGTTAATAAATTTATTTAAATCTAAATCTATTTATTCTGTTGATAAATCTATTTAAATCTAAATCTATTTATTCTGTTGATAAATCTATTTAAATCTAAATCTATTTATTTTGTTAATATAATTCCTTAAATCTATCTTTATTCTTTATTCTATTAATATAATTCCTTAAATCTATTAATTTCTTTATTCTATTAATAATTTCTTAAATCTATTAATTATCATCACTCGCACGAAGAATAAATTATTATTACAAGTGCATTTTACAAGGAAAAAGAACTCGATCAAATCAAAATCAATCTGTTCTAGTCTAGTGATTAACAAAATGATCCGGTTAACGAAACGAATCTATTATGTTGATTCCATTTTGATTCCATTTCCTCCATTACGTTCGCACGATTATTAATCGCATAATTATTATAAATTAGCACAAACGTCAATACTCTCTTCGTGCGAAATATCGCCTAGAATAAATCCTGCCGAATCACTAACTACAATAACTCGCAGAACGCGATAATTCTCTAATATGAAATCACTTCTGTGAGAATTCTGTGATTCATAAATATAACTTACTATATCACTCTCTGAAATTTAATGTTACTCGCCGTACAGTTTTAACAGTGACAGAAAATCAGCGGCAAGTAGCCGCCTCTTCGGATTTACATCTGAATCAACTTGTTGATTACGCAAACCGAAAATAAATTCCAACGGAGTAAGAACGGCGTTTAGGCGGCTCGACCTTTCAGGTCGAGCCAGCCGGAAATTGTCGAAGACGGCTGCCGATTGACGATCGATTCGCGCGCTTGGTCTACCGTATGGGATAGCTCGGGAAACGGCGGAGAACTCCGGAACGTTCCTGGAGTGGTTCGGGAATTTGTCGAGTAGCGGTTAAGGAACGTGCCCTCCTAAATGCGTCACTCCTTGTTCCATTCGACGTGCTTCAGGGGCACGAAATTCACGGACAGGGCATACCACGAATTCGCCGCGATCGAGATAAACCCGCGGACGTATTGTGTAACAACGCGTTGACCACGTTCCTCCTTAACGGCGATGCTCATCGTTCGCGATCCTCATCTCGTTGCGACTTCTCTCGGTTTCTACGCTCGAGATTACGCTGGATACATAATTTTTACTTCAGGAGAGCGGCGTGAATCGTTCGCAGAATTTTGCTATTTGAAGAAATTTGCTTGTGCAATTTTCTCGAGATCCTTTTTTTTTTTAAATTGGTGCACAATTGAGATCTATTTTTTCCCCTTTAAATCTGCCCTTTTAAGAATAATTTATTGAAATTGAACAATTGTAGCATGCGTAATCTATGAAAAATCACTATATGTAAAACAATAGAATGACTAAAGATATTTTATTTAATGTATATACAAGCCAATATCTGGAAATTACAATTTATATATAAGATGAATATATTTTTTACTACATTGTTATACTTTACTCTGCATTCCATTCTTCTCTTTCTTCCCGCTCCCTTTTCACTTCGTATTGAAATATATTTTAAAATATATTCCAAGAACTCTAAAACGTGTTGATTTTTTTGACGATCGAGTGTTTCTTCCAGAATTTTAGAATTGATGTGTCTTTGAGTCACGTGGAACTCGAGATCTTTGAATTTTAGAGATATAGAATCTTAAAGAATATTAAATTCTCGAAATTTAGGATCTTTTAATCTTACCTTCTTCGAATCTTTTGAACACTGAAAATTTAGAGTTTCTTCAGATTCTGAACGTCTTGTCCTTTATTAAAGAAATTCGGAATTTCTCAATATTTCAAAATCTTACAATCACTCCAGAGATTTAGAATTCTGGAGTTCTCGAGTCCGAGAAATTTTATTTTTCACATTCGAGAGATTTGGTATCGTCGAATCTTTGACTCTATGAATCCTAGAAATTTAAGTCCAGAATTTCTTTAGATTTTTCAAATCTCAAAATCGAATAATCTCTGATAACCTTTGATCTCCTTCTTGAGCCTTTCAATAATCGGCATTTCAATAAGTTTTTCCATAAACAAGTCTGAAAATAATTAATGAAATTAATTGAAACAAATCGAACAATCAAATAATGCAATTAAAAATAATTAGCGTCTCAGTGTGGTGTTTTTACAAACACGAATTAGTAGTCATGAGTATTAAAATTAGAACGACAGTATACAGGGATTTCTGGCAGTGGATTATGATCAGGATCCTCAGATGGCGTTAATACCGACTACAACTTGGAAATCCCCAATTCCAGAACTTAATCTATTCTCTTCGATGTCTCTTCAAGGAATTTGCGCACCAGCCCGTGCTTTTCAAATCTGACTGAGATTTCGCTTTAATCTTGTAATTTACATTGCTCTAGATTTCCTGCAGTAGCCTCATTTGCATTCTACCATTTTTATCTTCCTCATGGTTATTTATTACACACGAAGATGGTAGGAAAATGCAAATGCAGCAAGAAAAAAAAAAAAAAAGAAAAGCTTTATTACATATATTTACCACCTAATCTCGCAAATAAATTTTCAAATCACTCGCGACTATAATTGCTGAATCAATAAATAATGGTGGTCGATCGACAAACCTTTCATTCGAAGTCTTCCCTTCTATCGCAATCAGTCAGCTGCTAGATCTGTTCTAGAGTTTCGTAGTATATCGTTAGGTAATTCGAAACAAAAACTCAGGATCGAAATCCTGATTGCTTCGGTGATCTTTTCTGCTGATCTTTGCCGCTTTAATTCTCGATCTATTTACTCGGAGAGATCGAAAAACTGCGACCTAATCCATTCTTTTACCGCGTCCTCGCTGCACTTCCCTTTCGAGACAAAGAAATAACAAAAACCATCTTTGTTCTCTAGGATACAATTAGCGGTGAAATAGGATTTTATAAGATTCCGTTTCACAAAAGGACTGCGGCAATTTCTACAATCATTCTACTGCAAAATTATACTGATTGTGAGATACTGTGCCAGCGACGTGTGCATGTATTTTCGGATTATTTCTGAGGACAAATTTTTACTCGATTGTTTCTAATTCTCCTCGAACGCTGTATTTTATTTTTATTCTATTTATTTTATTTTATTTTAATTTATTTTTATTATTTTAATCCAACAAATATAATAAATTTATTTTATTTTATTTTAATGCAATATAACGTTATATTGGATATTAATTATCCAAAGTGAACTAATATCCAGATAAATATTAGCTACAGTACAAAAATGATAAAAGCACAGACTAACCGTATGAAAATTTGTTCTGGAAAATATATGTATGTGTATATTATTAAATATATGTATGTGTAATTATACTGATTGTGAGATACTGTGCCAGCGACGTGTGCATGTATTTTCGGATTATTTTTGAGGACAAATTTTCACTCGATTGTTTCTAATTTTCCTCGAACGTTGTATTTTATTTTTATTCTATCTATTTTGTTTTTATTATTTTAATCTAACAAATATAATAAATTTATTTTTTAATATGACGTTATATTGGATATTAATTACCCAAAGTGAACTAATATCCAGATAAATATTAGCTAGAGTACAAAAATGATATATTTTCCTTTTGTTCCATTTATTAAATAATTTATATAAATTTTATTCGTCAAACGAAGCGTATAATCAGCATAAATCAGCAGTGAGCAGAGTTTTAGTTAATATCTAAGCTTTGTTGATGTGATTAATGTCAAATTAATCTTTCCTGCCTTTTTTTCGTTAAATTTTACGCAAGGCGAGTTACGTGACTATGTTGATAAGATCGTGGCAATATTAATCCGTAGTAGACAGGCGGCACTAATATGCGGCTAATTCTACCGAATGGGGACAAGGGAAGACCGCGGAAAAATTTATATGACCGAGTAATCGTGTGAACGCACGTGCCAGCGTGCAAATCAAGTGCGTTGGTCAACTGCAGGCCCAACCCTCGATAGGAACCACGATTGCATTATGTGCGTGGTCGCAGGATCCAGTCTCGCCAACTATAGTCCATACCAGATTGTCAAAAAATAAATATTCAACCAATTAATGCAAGTTTCACTTGCAATTCCTTTTCCATCAGTTTACGTTACCGAAATTTATGAATTAAAATGTTTAATTCTGAAACGAGTTTATAATATTATTTCATGACAATAATCTGTTGAAATTTTGATATGATCATTATACGCCATCTGTCAAATTTTAATAAACATTGTCATTATCACGGGAAATGGAAATTCAAGACTCAGATGCCGATACATTCAAATCTGTTTGAATCTTTTAATTCACTGCTGAATCTTTTAAAACTTATTTGAATTTGAATTTTCGTTTAATTGGAATTTTTCAAGATTTCCAGCCGATTTTTCCTTTTAGTTCATTTTCATACAGTAAAATTTCTCCAATTCACTCTTTTGTTTGATCAGTCGACCGGAATTTTTTTGCACTGTTTAAATAAACGTATTACCAGATTTCTATGGGAATTCATTTTAGGAATACGAGAAAAAATATAGGACCTTGGTGGACTTTTTAACGTGCCGAGTATTACACAAAGCAGTACTTTGGACATTTTGCAGATTTTTTTCCCATATTACGTGCATTGTGTTTTAAAATTTCTTACAAATGCGCGAAAATACAAGAGTATATATATATATATATATATATTACTAATAATTCGTAGTCAATTATTTGATTAACGATCTTCATAATTCATAGGCGATTTTTCAATTCATTTAAGCTAATAAACCCCGCCACCCACGCGACAGAGAAATCTAAAATTCATATTAAACACGTCGCTACCAAAACATGGGAAATTCGTCAAACATGATAAATTCGAGAATCGAAAATTAAACGGGAGAAACGAATTACGCGTTACGAGGGGCAACAATTTTTTTACGGGGACTCGATCGCTGAAGCAGAAGTTAATGATCTCGCGAGGGAATGAATTCAAAATGGAAGAGCGAAACGGTGTTGCCTATAGTTCATTGTTTATCGACGTGCACAGTAATTACTTCGCGTTCGAAGTTAATTCATCGCGCAAAACTGTTCACCTGTCTGAAAATAACTCGGCAAATGCTTCCTGCTTCACGAACTTGATAAACGTTGCGATTGTTGTCTAATACGATTTTGACAGAGACGTCTGTTCGCAAGCTTTTAGTTGTATAACTAAAAAAAAGTGCTAGGTTTAATCATACATTTTTAAACTAACTCTTTCAACTTTTCCAAGTCTTTCAATTTATCTTTCCGGGTAACTGCTCCCTAGATTCATTCTTCTCATTCGATTAAATTATTCGGAAGCTTTTACATTAATTGAGTGATTAAAAAATTTGGTCGATGATTATTTCAAATATATTTGCCGGAAGAGTATTAATTTTATTTCTAGAAATATCGATCGTGATTAAATAATAAACCACGACGAAAGAATTCCATCAATATATCGAATTTAATTTCTTGACATACAGCAAAATTTCAAATATATTTGCACGTACAAATATAAAAAATAATTGTGAAATAAATTCTATGTAAACTTGCGTGGAAAGTTCCATTCAATTACAATAATGTAACAATGATAATTTAATAATAATCTAATAGTTTTATCAAGTAAAATAAATGTATCATTACGTTGCACCAACGTTCCATGATTGATAAATCATTGTCAGATACAGTTACCTATCTAACAGCCTTGCGAAAATTTATAAAACAATGCAACGATGTACGTTTGGAAGAGACACTGGCTGAGCCGTAAATTCAACCGTGTACACGTGTTTCGGACATCGGTATAAATGACTTCTAAGAAATATTAGAAATCAAGGACCGAAACTCGAGGCTGTAACATGTATCTAGTTCTATTGGTCTTATTCGAAGATATATTTTTTAAATCTTGAAGCATACTGCTCTGCGAGTCCTGACTATTTTTATTTCTAATATAGAATTTTAAATGTATCATATTTAAAATTATAATATATAATTTTAAATATGTTAACATATTAATAGAATTTTATTAACATACATATAGAATTTTTAATATATATATACATATTTTATTAACATATATAGAATTTTTAATAAAATTTATCGCAATATATATGTTATGAATATAATATTATCGCAATTTTTAGGTGTGAATTTAGATGATGATTAATTATTATTAAAATGCTCAACTATTATTATTAAAGAAAATGATACTAATATTTAGTATATAGTATATAAATATGGTACTAATTATAGTATGTAGTATAGTATATTAATACTATATTTAATATGGTATTATAGTACTAATTATAGTATAGTATATTAATATAATACTATACTTAGTATGGTATTATGGTACTAATTATAGTATACTACTCTGCGAGTCCCGACTATTTTTCTTTCTAATATAGAATTTTAAATGTATCATATTTATATTATCATAATTATAATATATAATATATATATTTAAAATTATAATACATAATATATATATTTAAAATTATAATATATAATTTTAAATATATTAACATATTAATATATAGAATTTTTAATAAAATTTATCGGAATATATATGTCATAAATATAATATTATCGCAATCTTTAGATGTGAATTTAGATGATGATTAACTATTATTAAAAGTGGTATTAAAATGGTACTATATTTAGTATATAGTATATTCAGTATTTATATTTAATCACTCTGCGTAATACAAAGATTCGTTTCGATCATGTCTCAATGATAAATTCGCATGTGAATTTAAATAATTTCGGCCCATGTGAAAATTTTGTCTTCTATACTCTCTCTTCGTATTACATTGCAATTTCACAATGCAATTTTTATTTCTTTCATGTTTTTTTTTTTTTGAAAGCACAAGATGATATTATTGTGCTGAGGATTTTTATTTCTACACAATGAACCAACTGTACATATGAATTATCTCTCACCGTGCACGCACGGTTGTTCTATATTCATATCCGCTTCGCATTCTTCTTTCTACTCTTCATTAAACGGAACCGGATAATTTTTCGACAGATCTCGCGCTGCACAAACCTGAGAGATGAGGAAAGTCGACGTCAATTTTCCACGCTGCTCCGCAAGATGTTTCGTTTTCCATTAATCGATAACGACAAAGGTCCCACGAACTAGGGTAACAAGGGGGTTACGTACGCCACGAACTTTCGAAACCACGCGGTCACGAATCGGCGAACGATTTTCATTGCATAAGAGCGGTATCGATTACCATGATTGAACTAACTCGACGTGTGGCATTGAGCTCTCGATAATGATTGGGCGAAATTATTGATCGGCAAACGAAATTTAAGAGCTGGAATGGACACGTTTTTAACAAACTTTAATTTCTGACGGATGCTCTTTGGAGAATGGAGGACGTTTGAGTATATATTTTTGACTTTATTCTTAGACTGACGTGCAATTCGAATTGTTAAACTCGAGAATATACTATTAGATTTTCCAATCTAAAGGTATTTCTGTTTTAAATTTGATTGACTTCAAACGAACTTACTACTGATTTATCTACTGGTGGAACTTTTGAAGAACTATTCTGCAAATGAACGAAAATTTAAAGAGGACAAGAATAAATCGTAACAACGTGAGAAAGTTATAACATATTTCTCCGTATAGAATGACTATTGCAAAATAATGGAATAGAAACTTTAGAATTTAATGTGTAGAATCATTATTTTATTTAATGTTAAGTGTTTTGTTTAATATTAAATATTTTATTTAATGTTAAATTATATTAAAGTTAATAAATTGTATTAATATTAAGCATTGCTATTTTATTCTTTATTATTTTTATTTAGCATCTCTCACGAACGTTGAGAGTTTTATCAGAAATTTGGTCTTTCCACGTGTCAACAATTTAATATTTCGCGTCGTTGTGCAAGAACTGAGAATTCTGAGAGTAATTTTATACGAAACGCAATCGTGATACGTTGTTCAATTGTTATCGCGTATCGGATCATCTTGAAAGGAATTTTTCCATCGATGGACGTACCAAAGAAAGGGAATGAACTCTGTCTTTCCTATTTTAGTAAAGTGGCAGTTGATTCGTTTATTAGATCGTTAAACCGTTCCGAGAATAGAGTGCAGACTTGTTCGTTGATTAAACAGTCGGAATATGGTATCATTCGTTCCACGCGATATCGTTCTCATAAAATTGAGTTTAAAATCGAGCGAGATCTATCCTGGCAATAAATTCGATTCCTATTTAGTTTTAAAAGTAAACTTGGAAACAATTGTATTAGATCATCACGACTCGAACGATACAATTTCCTTACGATCTTAATTTATATCCAAGACAGTAAAATATATTCGACATTCCAAACGAGTTACAAGTCGTAGGAAAAATTTCATTATTATTGAAAATATCGATCTGTCCTATCGTTTTAATTTAAACAATAATTTTTCATCGTGTTTTCTTTCACTGCAACTTCTTATTATTTCTTGTTGCGAAACTCGTGAAAGCTTCTTCTACTATTTTTTGTTTTTGTTTCTTCGCACAACTGCATCGCTATGCTGTTAATTAATTATTGGAAATGAAATTAATAAGAGGTGAAAGAGGATACGCGCAAGAAAGTACATAGCATTTGGTGTAACGAAGTTACTCGGCTGCGTTATCGATCGCAGTGATCGCGGTCAGAATGTCGTCCACCTCAAATGAGTTAAGGCATCCGCATACATGAAGTCATTGTCCCGCCTTTGTCTTTGCTCCTGAAATAGAATAGGTTATATAACCCATTTATCACAAATCGAATCCTCTTTCACGATCGGCTCTGGAAATACAGAAATTGTGGAACTTTTGATGTTTCAGGAGAACAACATAGACACGTGGCAGACAGAAAAAAAGAATCGACCGACTGAATTTTCTTTTGTCTCGAATTATCACTTATTCTGTCACGTCTTTCTTCGAATGACTTTCCATTCATTCAATTTTAAGTAAAATACTGTTTGCTGATTACTGCATTCGTGAATTACAGTTTTTCCCTCTTCTGCTGATCGACTGAGCGTTTATCAATCAAGTGAACAACTGAGTATTTATCGATCCAATTTCGAATATTTCTCAATCAAGTTTCGTTAATCAATTAATACTTATTAATCGAATTTTGACTGAATGTTTATTAACATCGAATTAAAGTTGATAAAGCCTGTCGTTGAAGTTGACCTTTAATTAATTTTAAGTAAGTTACTCTTCTCCTTTAAAATAATCTCTCCTCTAAAATAATCTAACCAAATCGTCAAACTCCAAATTTCCATCATAGATCAGAGATCCTTCTCAAATTAAAAATCCGTCGTGTTCTAACATTTTCAATTAATTTTTCCAATCTTCTCCATTGAAATGACCAATCGTCTAACTAAATCTCGAACTCCTAAAAATACTTCTATACTTCATTATCTTCCATAATAGATCAAAGATCCTCGCATTTTGAGGATTAATTTTTCTAATCTTACCAAAAGATTGTAAGATTCTTCCGCTACTTGTCGAGAAAACGATTGTTTCGGGGTAATTGCACTCGCATCGAGCCGTTTGCGAACAAACTTGCCGCGGTGACCGGATGTTAACGCCGGAAACCACACGTCGCGATCATCGTTCGTCGACGCATTGTCACTATTTGCCGCTCGTCTCTGCGCCACGATAAACAATATTAACGCGGGTAATGCGTGCACGCGCGCGCGCGCGCGTTCTCCGCGCGTTTGAATTTAAGCGATGATGCTCGTTACCACGCTAACGATCGTAATACCATGCATGACAAGCACGGTACACGGTGTCGCGATGCCGCGATTCAATTTCGATTCAATCTGAATTCAATTTGCGCGCGCTTCTCACGGATGGATCTCGCCCGCGCCGCGTTCTTCTTCTTTGGCTGGCGAAACGAGAGGATACGAAGGAGGATCTGACGATGACACTCTTTGTAATCCTCTGTAAATGAGATTTTATGTTCATTTGTGAGGAAATGATTATACTGGGTGGTATAATCATCATAATAATAGAAAATTTAAAACAAAGTGTTTGTAAAAGTTATTTTTGCTTATATAGCAATAACATATATGTTCATATGTTTGTATAATAATAATATATGTGTTTATATAATAATAGAAAATTTAAAACATGTGTTTGTAAAAGTTACTTTTGTTTATATAATAATAACATATATGTTCATATGTTTATATGATAATAACATATACGTGTTTATATAATAATAAAAAATTTTAAAAACATGTGTTTGTAATAACATATATGTTCATATGTTTGTATAATAATAATAATATATATGTGTTTATATAATAATAAAAAATTTTTAAAACATGTGTTTGTAAAAGTTACTTTGTTTTATATCATTCGGTCTTTCAGTGAATCATATTTTTAAAATTTTTTATTATTTTGGAAATAAATAATATTTATTTATTTTTGTTCTATAAGCTGCAAACAAAAAAAAAGAATAAGAAAATAAACAAGGTTGAAAATGAACAAGTTACGACTTTTTCAAATTATTTGCTTCTTACGGTTTCAAATCTGACACAAATACGTGAAATACGATGTGTGATAAAATGTGAAATTTTCAAAATGTGCGTGCATGGGCGTGTAATTTGTAAGCTACATAAGTTACATTTGTAAAATATAATTTAAAAAAGAAATTCACTTATAAAATGGGTACATTGAAGTTTAGAACACAATATAAATATGTTTCTTCACTATTTAAGCTTGTTCGTCCATTAGTTAATGGATCGCAAATTTGAGAATTATTAAGAAATCGGCTTATTTCGATGCTGGAAAGAGAATAATCGATGAAAGGTTAAAGAGAATAGTTGAAACGGCAACACTTTGATGCTGTGCTATCGATTTCTTTTAAACTTTCTCAACCTTTGCAATAATGCAATAAGTGGAGTAATCTCTTAATGGAAAAATCTCTTTGTGTTCTAATATTATATCAAAGTATGAAACGATGCCACGAAACATCAGATTTCATGGAAGAACATTCGTATAAAATTTTTAAACGCACTAATCCCTTAAAATCTTGGACATTTATACATTTTTCGCTAAGATTTTTAGTTGTGAGTTGCTCCCATTCTCTGCTATGTGTTTAATAATTATAACGTTAAACGTATGACTTCAAGTTACGTATACCACCCTCTGCACGTTACAACTAAAATTTGAATTTATGGAAATTTTGAAACTCTCTTGTGTTGTCCATTTTTAGTCTAATAACAGTGAATTTATGGATGGGTCACAGGTTTGGGTCAGGTTTGGGTTAGGTTAGAGCTTGTTCAACGAGATATAAATAAAGTCTCAAAACCTGACAAAAGTACAGAATATACATATCTCTAACATAATATACATATATCTCTAATATAATTCTAATAATGTTCGATATTACCTTTGTTTTGGTAGAAAGGGAAATTTATTTTATATACGATCTGGCGTTCTTCTTTGAAACTTTAAAAGTGTTGATTAGTTAATTTAAATTTAAATTTAACTATGGAAAGAATTAGAACTTTACATTGGCAAGCAGAGAATTTTAAAGAATTTTAGATAGACGAGAATTAGAATTTAGCTAGTTGAGAATAAGAATTATGAACTAAAAAATATTTCATGTATTTATTTTAAATTATTTTATATACAAAAAGTATAGTTTACAATGTATGTTATGATAATAACTTCATGCAATTGGTGCAGTATTAAAATTGTAATTAAAAAGAAAAATAAAACTAAAACTGAGGAGGAAAAAAAACGTGTGAAAGTGAATAAAGTAGAATACTAAAGGTGAAGTGCAATTATATGTTGCCACTATCCAAATCCATTACTTTATTAATATCTTCAAGGTAACTAATAAAATTAAATTTTAAATGTTATAATATCCAGTAATTCTCGTTTTCTTCAGAATGTTAAATAATACAGGTTTATTATGTAGATGATTTTCCATGAATGAGGTAACTGATTTTGCTGAGTAACAGTAGAATAGATACAGTAATAATCAGACCAGTTAGGTTCCAACAATGTACACATTCCCTGTTTATCATGTGTGTGATAAAGATATTTAATAGATATAAATTATATTTTTTAAATATTGGTTGAACGAGAAGTGAAATATGTTAAGAATAGTTGACACAGTAGAATAGATATGATAATGGTCAGACATTACCTATTGGTAAACAGATTTCCTCCATCCATTTGTTGCTTGAAAAAGATTATATTTTGTAGTTAAAAAAAAATTATTGATGGACAAATTATATAAAATTTAAGCAATTTTATCATTTTTATGCTGATTAAATAATATATGAAAAATTAAATAATACATTAAGAATAATAACAAATATTTGAGTAGGTTTCTATTTTATTGTTAAATGAACTATTTTACTGTAATTATCCTATATTCTACTATGAAATTTATTAATAATACTTTGTCGTTTGGCTATTGCCTTTAACATGTAACAATAATTTATGACATGGAAATATAAATGACGAAATTTGATTATAAAGTATAATCATATTCGCTTTGCGCGGAGTTTTTATGGAATATATCTGAAATCGTATTAACAGAAAGTTATAATTTATTCACAAAATATCGAAACCAAGAAAGGAATTAAATAATTGCATATCATCCTTTTTTCCTTTCTCGGTTTCGTTCGATTAAATTTAATTACATCAATGTCTGTCTTATTCGTAAATTTCTATTCCCAAAATTCGTTTCGATATCCGTTTTAATATAATTAAAAATTGATCGAACGAAACAAACTGAAACTTTCCGAAGTATTGATCGCGAAACACCACTCGCTTTTAAAACAAATGTTCCTCGAAGTTTCTACATAATAAGCGCCACATTTTAAATTCTCTTTATACTGCTAGCCATTTTGCAAACAAAAGGAGAGACAAATCAAAGACGCCTCTAGACTTTGACTTCAAACTTCCCTTCAATTTCCACAATTCTTTCCGCAAGATCATCGTTGATCTCACGCTTTAGGATTATTCGGCCGAGTTGTCTTTTCTTTTTTTCCTTCAACCGCAATTTCTGATCTCTGTTTCAGACAACAGGTTCCGACACTTTCGCAACGATCTGTACCTCGGCGACGATCCAATCTTTTTGTCAACGACACCGGCGGCGGAAAGGGGCGAGAAGGCAAAGGAGAGGCTGCGGGCGCGCAAGAGGATCAACGAGCTGAAGAAGCGGAGGAAGGCGAAAGAAAGGAAACAGAGGTTGAAGCAGACCGGTGAAAAGTCGCCGGCCGAATCGCCGCTGGCTACTGCACGGGCCGCAGCCCTCAATGAAACAATAATGTCGAGGTTGGATCTCAGCTGCTTCATGAAAGCTCGCAGAAAAGGATTTGCCAAGGCTCCGCCGCTTGAGAACGCGTATCCTGCCAAGTACGCCAGGTTCGTGTCTCTCCTTTACCTTTGTTTCTCGTCTCTCCTTCTCTCTGGTTGGAATACAGAGAGAGAGAGGGCGGATGTTTATTACGTTTCAATCCTGTTTCTCAATTATTTCGCAAGTTTGTTTGTGCTTTCGTAGCAAGCTACGCGTTTTACTTTTGTTGATTTTCCCCGATCCGATTGATCGCAGAGTTGATTTTTGAGACGAAGGAATTATTCTCGAGACGTCTCGTTTTACTTGGTGTTGAATTTTATGTACATTTTATATACTTGTGGTGTAACAGCTAATATTTGTTAGTTTACTGTTAATGTTTGTTAGTTAATCGGCGAGGGATTGAAGAACGAATAAATTGATTTAAACTTTCGACTCGGACTTCTCTTTTACCTCAGAGAATAAATACAACTCGTCAACGACAGAATCGAAATCCAGACAGATGAAAATTGAAGATGAAAATTTCAATTCGGTATATTTGCTTTTCAAGTAGCTTTTTTTTTAAATAATCTTTGCAGACTGAATCCATTGAGAAATTCACGATTACTCGCGACCCGATAACTTATGAATTCGTAACTCGTGATTTGTGAATATTCTAATTATCTACGTTCTCACGATCGATGATTCTCTCTGAATAAATCTCGCTGATCGATATCGCTATTATCATATTCCCGCGATATGAGATGGAATTACCCATCGAGGATCTCTATACATATTCTGGAAGTTTCTCGAAGGAGAGCTTCCGTATCTGATCAAATCGTACGCAGAGAGTTCTAATCTAACTCTCTGGCCCTATAGAATTTTGCCTCGAAGATGTGAGACCAAATCTTGGTAATTTGATTAATCACGTACGATAAAGTTTTTTTCTTTACTAGAAGAGATTCCTTTTTTTTTTAAATTCTTTTTTTTTGTAAAATCAATGCATTTTCAGTTCTTACGCTTTATTTTTAATTTCAATAATATGTTCTTTAGCTTCGAACGTTGATCATTTTGAATTCTTCTATCGCTTCATTATATTCCAATATTGGCTGAATTATTCACCATTTCTTCCCAGTACAGTGATAATACATAACAAATTATTCGTCGCGTTATATAAATATCTAAATATTATGTGTATGACCATTGCATTATCCTCTAACAACACATAATAAATAATCCGTTGTATAATATTACAATTAGCATTGTTGTACACAATATATATATACTATTTGTATTGTCTGCTAAATTAACTCCAAATATCATGTTACATAGCACAATAATAATTGCATTGTCTTATATTTCTTAATAAATAATAATAATAAAATAATAAATAATAATAAATAAATAGTAATAAAATAAATAGTAATAAATAATAAAAAATAATAAATAATAAATAAATAGTAAAAAATAATAAATAAATAGTAATAAAATAGTAATAAAATAATAAAAATAAATAAACAGTAATATAAAATAATAAAATAATAAGTAATAATAAATAAATAAAATAATAAATAATAAATGTATAATATTATTGCCGAAATAATTTTAAAAGTACTATATAATGTCTGTTTTCGATATAATATTACGATAGAATAGAATGGAAATATACTTTGATATTTCAGTTCTTTTATCTTCATTGTTTGAAAAATAAAGTATTCCTAAACACGATACATAACGTTACGTTGCTTCATGGAGATCAGTTGATATTTTATTAAGGTTGCCTATCGTTCGATAAGGATTTACGATACGCGGTCGTATCGAACCGCCAAACACATTTCCCTGGGTACTTTTTTTTCTTTTTTTTTCTCTTTCCCTCTTTCTTTCTTTTTTCTTTCTGTAGGAGGAAGAACGTACTGCCACCGTACAATCGATACCTCGTAGCAGTTTACAAGTGTACCGAGGGATACGTTTTCGAGGACTCGACGGCTGATCGACTTTTCTGCAGCGATGGCACTTGGTTAGGCGCACTTCCGCGTTGTGTAAAAATGGAAGGTAAGATGCCGTGGAGGAAGAACCGATATTTGAAAAAAATATGTGCTCGATATAGCCGAGACAGCAGACTGTTTTTAGACGGAGGAAGGATAGAAAGTAGAGCATTTTGAAATTTGCACGGTTGCGAAAATTCGGAGCGTTGTATCGAAATTCTATTGATTTTCCCTTTTCTTGTTCGACACGGAACAAAATTAATACTTTCAAAGTAATAGTGCCTTTTAAGAGACAGTCTAATTCCAAAATTGGAGAGAAAAAAAGGATTCTAATTTAATTTTAGAATCAGACAGAATTGTGTCAAACGTAGAAAAGGGAAAATATCGAAAATGGCACGTTTCGCAGTACTTTGAAGTTTCAGCATCTTTTTGAAATAGAATGAAATACTTTCAAGAGAATTCTAAACTCTTGGAATTGGAAGCGTTTCAAAGTTTTTCTATGTCTTTCCTTTTTCGTGTTCCACGGAATAGAAAAGAAAAAGGGAAACATTGTGTCAGACGTTTTAAAAAGTGCGATTTCGAAAAAGAATCCGTTTAAAGTTTTCGCGTCACGCGCCACAGATTGTGTGTCGTTACTCTGTATCTTTTTATAGTTCTCTTAATTTTACGAATTCGAAAAAATCCCTTTAGAAATACAATATCTATCGAAAATCAATATTTTCACGATACATGAAAGAGATTGAAAATATCCTGGTATTAAATATTCATAAATGTATTATTATGTATGATCAAAATGATTAATTCAAATATAGATTTACAACGTTCTTTTCTCGCGAAGATATATAAATATAAAATTGATCTTTCAGTATTATAATTAAAGACACAAAAATTTACAGAGTGCAAGTTAAAAAAAAAAAGATGTTTCATACGTTTCACGTTCACATCTTGAGTATATACGCATATTTATATTTTTAAGAATATCATTAGAAAAATATAATCTCGTCAAAAAAATGTTAATTATTAAACAAATATATAAAAGTATTTAATTATTAAATGTTAATTATTATTAATCACGTGAATCAGGCGAATTCTTGAAATTTCTTCTCAAAGTTCAAATATTAACAAATAACAATTTCGTGGTGTTACGATTATATTGAAATGTTTTGTCAGTCTTCGACTTTAATCCAACGAGAAGAATATTCGTGCACGCTGCGCGTTATATAAATTCGAAACTTTTTTTCACCGCGGATAGCAGCTGTGTCACGAGATGCAAAGAATCCCTAGAAATATCGTGCTCGATCAATTTAAGGTCGTCCACGTAGCGAAAAAATTCATTGGCTTTTTGTTTCAGAAGCGACACCGAATAACGTGAAACGTTGCAATCAGGATCGCGGTGGTTGCGAGCATGTGTGTGAAGACACTCCAACTGGCGTGAGGTGCTCGTGTTTCGATGGATTCCGCGTCAAAGGATCCTCCTGCATAGGTGACTTGTTTTTCTTTTTTTTTTTTTTTCATTTCGAACGTTATAATTGCAAGTATTGTTTCACCGCGACACGTGCTGATGAAAGAAAGCTGGCTGAAAGAATGAACAGCGCTTATAGTGTTACACGATTCGAACGTTATAACGAGACGCATTCAGAAGTTAATCCAATTTCGTTCGAAATCACTATGGATCACGCGATATAATTAAATGTAGAACGTACGTTACGATGAAACGATTAACTTGTTTTAGAAATTAATGTAACTTGCGGCGAGCGATCTTTATTTTAGCTAAGAGAATTCTTGTTGTCAAATCGGGACGAAAATATTAAAATTATTATAAAAATTAAATTAATTATTTAAATTGTAACATTTCTAAATTAAATATTGTGCACGACGAAGAGATCGAATTATTTTTGGAATCATACTATAATTTGAATATCCTCGACGTGTAGTGATAGACAATGTAAATGAAATTAAATACAATATCGCTTGCATTTAATTACAGACATACGAAAAAATCTATTTAGGAAATTACAGTAAATTATTTCATTGAACAATCATTAAACAAAATAACAGAAATTTCTTCGAAGGACTGTTTTTGTTTTCTATTTCTCTTTCAAACAGAATCTTATACATTAATCCTTCTCTGGAATTTTCATAACAAGTAATGGAAGAAATTTTATTATTTCAATCGTCTGAATTAAAAATATTTATCCATTACCAATCATTTGTGTGATTAATTGATAATTTGCGTGGATAGTTTGGTGTAAAATGAGTAAGGAACAATTACATCAAGGACTGAAAATAATTTCAGTGGATGGTTGAAGAGATCTATTTAGGAAACAGTAAATTATTTCATTGAACAATCAGTAAACAAAATAACAAAACGGAAATTTCTTCGAAGGACTGTTTTTGTTTTCTATTTCTTTTTCAAACAGAATCATATACATTAATCCTTCTCTGGAATTTTCATAAAAAGTAATGGAAGAAATTTTATTATTTCAATCGTCCGAATTAAAAATATTTATCCATTACCAATCATTTGTGTGATTAATTTGCGTGGATAGTTTGGTGTAAAATGAGTAAGGAACAATTACATCAAGGACTGAAAATAATTTCAGTGGATGATTGAAGAGATCTATTTAAGAAACAGTAAATTATTTCATTAAACAATCAGTAAACAAAATAACAGAAATTTCTTCGAAGGACTGTTTTTGTTTTCTATTTCTCTTTGAAACAGAATCTTATACATTAATCCTTCTCTGGAATTTTCATAAAAAATAATAGAAGAAATTTTATTGTTTCAATCGTCCGAATTAAAAATATTTATCCATTACCAATCATTTGCGTGATTAATTTGCGTGGATAGTTTGGTGTAAAATGAGTAAGGAACAATTACATCAAGGACTGAAAATAATTTCAGTGGATGCTTGAAGAGACACACACGTAAGAATCTCGTATTTCAGTCGACCATTGTGTTTAATGTCCCCGGCAAATCCTTGGGATTTATAAAATCGTTTCGATCTGAGATTGAGATACAGCACGGGGTTGTCGCGTGGGCGGATCCGGTGACTTACAATTTTTCCATCCCTAAAATCCACGCTCCGCAGGGCCGGTCCCCGTGTTTCTTCCGCGCGACTTGCCCGAAATCCGTAAGGGACCGAAATCTAAAGTTGGAGGACCGTGTAATTCGGCGCGTGAAAAAAGCAGATACGACTTTTGAATGAGAAACTCGTAAATCGCGGGAGATCTCGCTTTCCTTGAGTAAATTCCACTAAATTCCGATAAATTCCACCGGATCGTGCGCGATTGAAGGAGGATATTGTCAGACGCTGCTTGAATTATTTTTTTTTCCTCTCTTTGTTCTCTTATTTTGTCCGAAGAGGAATAGTATCGGGGATTTTTTTGTTCTCCTCGTTGTCAAATTGTGGAGCTACCAACGACTGAAGCATAAAGCTCGTATCGGGGCAAGTAAAGGATAAAGCAAGAATTGGGAGAAAATTTGTAATATAACAGAGAGCATGAACTTTTATTTATGTATTAAACTTTGAAAATCACTTGTAATTCTATAAATGCACCAATTTAAATGGAAAGTTTTGAACAGCCTTGTTTTGAACTTCTGGATAGTGTTAGACTGAATGAATTATCCGAAATATTTTAATATTTTAATATTTTAATACCTCATCGATTGACTTTGAAGGATAAAAGAGAAACAACGATATTCCAGAAGAAAATTGTTCTAAGGTTAGCACCAAATTTTATCTCTCTCGACTATTGTCAGAGAAATATTCCCGTAAAAAGATAATGTATTAATCATTTTACTAGTTTTATTGCTAACTAATTAATGACTAATTATCCAGTTTTCTCAAATTTATTTAATTTCCCTTAAAATATTTCAAACACATATTTCGTCAATCCTGCATAATCTTCTTAGACTTTCAAAAAAAATATGAGGAAAATGTTAAATTATTCAGCCTTTATTCCTCCGTACAATCTTCAAAAAAGAAAAAAATTTACGAATGAAATCTCGCCCTACACAGGATTAAAGAAAAAAATAAAAAAAAAAAAAAAGAAAAACCGAAAAGACAACGCTCCTTTAGAAGATAATCCTTTCTATAATAATACCTATATTTCTCGAGCGTAAAAGTTCCGAAGGGACCGCTTGCCACGGCGACAAACAGGGAACAATCGTCATCCGTCAATCGGCGGGGAATAATCGCGAATCATTTCGTCCCGTTTGGCGAACAGCCGACGCATAAATCACCGGGCCACTTTCGCGTCGATTAGTCAACTTTAACAGAGGACGGGTGCGGCGCGCGAATCGCGGCAGAGGGAGGGCAGACAGAGCGCGTGGTCCGAACACGACCTGAAGGTGCCTGTATAATCCCATTGTATGCTAATCGACGTCGGCATCTCCGTGAAAACGAGCTTGCGAACACGAGCGAATCGAACCGTGTTTCAAGTGGAAACCGCGGCCTCTCTGCCTCCGGTCTCTACGTGCTGGAATCCGTGTCCTCGCGATAATCTCCGCCTATAAATTCACATTCGCGTGGTCACGCGCGATATCCTCCCGGCGAAAAATTGACGAACGACGCGTACGTTCGGAAACTGGCTTTTTATTTATCGTTGTATTTATAGCGTTCCTGTATTATTATTTACGCCTGTAGTACTGTTTAGTAGCTGTAATGTGTACTGTTTAGGATAATACTGTTTATGTAATTTCGTATTATTTATTTCGATGTATATAATTTTATTGTATTATTTTACAGTACTCCTATATTGTTATTTACGTCGTCTATAGTACTGTTTAGTACTAGTTGTAATGTGTACTGTTTAGGATAGTACTGTTTATGTAATTTCGTACTATTTATTTCGATGTATATAATTTTATTGTATTATTTTACAGTACTCCTATATTATTATTTACGTCGTCTATAGTACTGTTTAGTAGCTGTAATGTGTACTGTTTAGGATAGTACTGTTTATGTAATTTCGTACTACTTATTTCGATGTATATAATTTTATTATATTATTTTATAGTACTCCTATATTATTATTTACGTCTATAGTACTGTTTAGTATAGTACTGTAATTTCGTACTACTTATTTTGATATAGATAATTTTATTATATTATTTTTTATATTGTATTCTATTATTATTTACTCTAATATTTTTACTCTATATTCACTCTACTATTTTTATTATTTATTTTTTACCATTCTCATAACATTATTTTACATAATTCGGTATTTTGATACGAGGACGTGATCGTATTTGGAAATTAAATTCAGTAGCATATGGTGTATACAATATAAATATACAGAGTTTTGAAACAATGAAAGATAGAAAAAAGACACTTTATTAAGCAAAGTTGAATGATTTTCTTTGTTTTTTTTTTTGTTTAATAAGATTTGCAAAAAGAGTGATCAAAGTTAAAATATTTTTTAAATTTTTGATGGAAATAAACTATATCATTCGAATATTTTCCTGATAATATTTATTTCCATTTTCTACCATTTCGATGCTATGGTTTGTTCCAGTTAGATAACGTGAGATATTCTATGTACCAAACAAAAAAGTGTAGAAAGGTGTGTCATCTAGAAGTATTAGATTCGATTCGATACAAGTTGATCTTCTTCTACTTGGAAAGTTTAATTTAATTTGAAAGTGTCATCTAGATCTATTAAATTCAATTCGTAACAAGTTGATCTTCTTCTTACCAAGGGAAACTTAATTTCGTAACGTGAAATTTCATTATAAATTTCATTATTAATTCAGTTTTATCATCTATACTAGTATTTGACTTTTATTATTATTATATAAATTAATAACTACTTAATACGTACTTAAATTTCAACTGTCTGTCAATATCGAAGAGTCTTTCAAAATTTTCTTCTCTTTGAAACTAAGTAACATTTTTCGTGTTTCAGAAAAGAGTTTCGAAATTTTTGTAATGCTATATTTTTGCAAAGAGTTGTGTTTAATCAAAAACGTGATTGCGACGATTCGACGCAAGCAATTGTGTTGATAATAGGTTTCTCTTTGATCTTTTCGCAGACATAGACGAATGTGCCGAAGGTACAGCTGGTTGCGCTCAAATTTGTCAAAACAGCGCCGGCTCCTTTCACTGCGAGTGTCGTTCTGGCTATCAACTGGACACTGATAACAAATCCTGTTTGGGTAAGTTATAAGATCGATTTACTCCTCTAGTCATATTTTCCAAGCACCGAATACCATTATATTATTTTTGAGCCACTCCATTGACTTCTCGACCTAGAAAAAGAAAACAGACAAGTTACGTTGTTTGCACTGTATCAGTGTGTCATAATATTCTAATAACATTATAATTTTTTCCATGATTAGGATCAGATCACCTACTAAAGAATTATTTACAAACAAAACTAGAAATTATTTACGAAAATTTAATACTCATTAATTTAATATCCAAGCTTTTATGCGAATAAAATTTTATATTATAGAGGAATGAAACAAATTTTATTAATATAAACTGAAGTCGTTAGTAAAGTTTTACATCTTTTGGATAAGGATTTGTTTTCTTTAAAAATTCCAGAATTAAACGCGCTTAATTTTGAATTGAACATTTCATCAACGAGGAATTAACGTTAAAGTGTATGATGTTGCTATAACGATACGTTATTAAATAATAAATTTGAAACTAGTGGTGTATAGATCGTAGAATAATAAAAGGATAATGAATTATAATTACAATTCGAGAGTTGTTTCGATAACTGGTGCAACGATTTGCGAGATTTGAAACGCAGATAAATAACATAAATGGCGCGATTTAATGGAATATGGCTGTTTAATTAAATTGAATACATTAGGGAAATTATAGTTACGACGCCTATAATAAAGTTTCTGTGGAATATGTATGAGCTGAAACGAAACTTCTGATTAAATACATGATATTTATTGCAGTACTTATATAACATAATACTTTACTCGGCACATTGAATTATATTTTCTCTGGGATAATTAATTATTATATACGTGACGGTATTAAATGTTATTAAATGTCATTAAATTTCTGTTATCTGTCGTATTCACAATTTGCTCAATTGTACTAAATTTCTCTATGGAAGCGCCTATTTCATTTAATACACAATGAGACAATTATTCATATACGTTCTCAAATTTAATTCTTAATCCACGTCTTGTATAAAATATTTAAGTAAAATAATAATAATGATATAATACAGTAAATGAGCTCAGAAGCCAAATATTGACTCATAGTTATATATGACGTTTTTTAATAACTTACTATTTCAGACTTACAAATAAGAATTATAATTAATTCCGAAAAATTAGAATTTACAATATTATTTTCAAGAAATAATAAAACTATTGATTATTACTAAAAATAAAATATAATACACGCGTTCAAATATTGTCCAAATCCGGGATAGATGATGCTTTCAGTATCTCCCAGTTCAGTATCTCCCAGTTCAGTATCTCATGCCTTTGTTTTTCCAACTTCATACTTTCCCAAATTCAGACTTATATTCCAAAATTGATTTGCAACGCGCGTTTTAATTTTTCGCGAATAACGAAAGTTTCGACATTCAACGAGTTCACGAAAGTCTTGAGATGTGCCATGCGTGCAAAGATTTCAGGAGAAAGTTCAATTCAACCGGCGCAAAAGTAAAACGATAGACTCGATAGACTCGTAGGGCCCAAATAATCATGAAATGTGAAAAAAAGCGAGAGAGAAAGGAGGAAAGAAAACAACGCGAACACGGTGGAACATCCGCTACAAATTTATTCGTCTGTCAACTCGACGAAAGCTCGCAGATTCGCCGAAAGAATTTACACGTAGGACGCGTTCAACACTCATGACGGATTAATTCAATCTCCAAACCATCCCCTTCTCGCTCTGAGATACCGCGGGAATTTGTCTTTTCGTAGAAAGCCGGCTGACTAAGGAAGCAAAGCTCACCCCTGCTGGCTTTTCGCTGTTCAGCAACGAGCCGAGGCACGAATTACAAACAACCCCTGTCGCCGGTTATCGAATTACGCGTTGCGGTTCGTATATATTTTCGGCCGCGTTTTATCGTCTGTCCCCGGCTAATTCAAACTGATTAACCCTGCGAGAGACCGAGCGAGAAAAGGAAGAGGGAGGAGAATAATTTTTTTTCTTTTTACTCTCGTACGCTTTTACTCTCTCGAGTATACACGGGGAAATGACGTGCCACGAACGTCGAGAATTTTTTTGTCCTCAATTGCAACATTTTCTCAGTTTCAAGTATATTTAAATGTAATCCAGGCAAAACAAATAATAAATTTGTTCAATTATTTCTCGATAATTTCGAGTTCGAAAAGAAAGATAAATTATTGTATACGGTTCGGTCGCTCGTTAAGGTCTGCAATCAGTTGCCAGCGCAAGTGGTTAATGAGGTATGTTAACTACGTGAAGAATAATACATCATAAATATTTGGAAGATGTAATTGGCAAAAATAAATTTTGTGGAAAAGCAGCTGGGAATTGTTAATCCTTAAATAGGCCTAATGACTCTTAACCTCTTGCGCTGGAATCACGTTCCACGCACGTCGAGAATTTTTTGTCCCAAAATTACAACATTTTCTCGGTTTTAAGTATATTTAATAAATTAATTTTAAGTATATTTAAGTATATTAAATAAATTTAAATATAAATATTTAAATAAAATTAAATGTAAATATAAATAAATATTTAAATATAGTATATTTAAATAAAATTAAATATAAATAAATATTTAAATATTATAATATAAATATTTTATATAAATAATTATATAAAAATATTGTAATTAATTATATAAAAATATTATAATATAAATATTTATATATATTTAAATAACCCAGGCAAAACGAATGATAAGTTTATTACTTCTTAATAATTTCTATCCAGTGAGTATCATACCGACGAGTTCAAAAGAAAAGGAAAGCAACGAATTATTGTATACGGTTCGGCGCTCGTTATGGTCCGCAGTTGCCAGCGCAAGGGGTTAAATTTGATACAAGCCATTTCGAAACGGAAAGGGCTTTGGAAACGAAATTTAGAGACGGCGGGTGGAGGTGGCCACGCGATTTCACGTGCAACTTTGCCGACGGTGGATTAAATCAACGGAATTGGATGAATTTTTGAGGGTAGTTTCGCCCACGGTCCTTGATTAAACTGGTTATCCGGTGTTTTTAGTCGAGTGACTGGGAGTTAGACTTCGGAATATCTTTACTTTTTCTTTTTTTTTCTTTTTTTTTAACGTGTTACAATTAACAACACCGGGTTTTCGTATTCCTACTTTTAGCAAATAAATTCTAATAAATTCTAATAAACTAACTGCGTTTCAGCCCTTGATGATTGAAGCTTTGAATTTTTTACATTTCCGTGTTTTTTCTTTTTTCTTTTTAGAACAATTTAATTGTCTGAATGAGGTATAATTACAATAATGTTTTATTATTTTTGAAAAGAAATAGTTATAATAAAAATTCGATGAACAATCGGGGGATAATTTTAATAATTTTTAACACCGGAACGTGATTAAAGTATGAATACTCAACGATTAAAAAGCAGTTTATGATGTAAGAGAAAATGCAAAATTTTATTTGTTATATTTTGCGTGGAATTATCTTAATTTCTGAAAACGAATCGTAGTAAATTTATTAAACTTCTATGAAAAATTACGAAATGGACTACTCTGGTAATTCTAGTTAATATAAATGATTTCTACATTTCTTAAATTTGGAAATAAAAGCCAAAGACGGAGACAACATCATTGTGAAATCAGTTGTTATGAAATTTATGAAATTAATGAAATTCTGAGAAACCGCGTTTATAAAGTTTATAATTTACAAAAGACTCAATAGAACTCAATCAAATCTCCAGATTTGTTTGAAACGTTTCAAAATTACGAATTCCATTAGAAAGATTAACAATTTTAATTGCGTTTATAAAAATGTAACTTCGCGCAAACATCAGTTCTAGTGTCATCTATCAATTAAATTTCCATGAAATTATACCTCTGACAAATTAAATTAATTACAAGTTAACGTGAAAAATCCACAAATGTGAAGTATCTTTTGGCTTTATCTTATTAACAGAAAATTACTGGGTAATATGAATTGGCGTTGTTGAAACATCGAATTACTCGAGATGCAGCATATTGTGCGATATCAGATGGGCGTTCATTGACTTTACGAGATAGTTCGATTGGAATTGAATTGAATCGGTGCTTGGATAATTAAAAGCACTATTAACAGGTGCTCAAACAATCAAGAATCTATTATAGTTGAGCATAATTGTTGCGTTCTATGATTTCTACTCCATTAACAGCAATTTATTTACGTTGATCTCAAATATAAACATTATTTATTTCATTAATTCGATTAACGAGTTTCAATAAACAGGTTCAGGTGAATTAAAATTCATCTGCTTATGTTGTCGTGCTGCTTTCTTTATTTCGCTTGCATAAACAATTAGAGAATCAAAGGGAAAGAATTTTAATAAGTAATATTAAACTTGCACAGTTTAAGTGTAAAGATTAAAAAAATACCACTTTGATAAAAATATTCTTCTGTTTGATATTTTTGCCACAAAAATTACATCAAATTAATTTAATTTGATAAATTAGATATATTAAACTAAAGATATTTTCATTCGAGTGATACTTTTTATCAAGTTAGTTAAACTAATTTCATTAATTCCATTTTGTTTCCACAAACAATATAATCCCCGAGTTGTAAATAAACGACCACTCAATATTATAGTATCTTTAACTTTTAATTTATATATTTTTAAATTTTCTTTGATATGACAAAGTGAAATTCCAAGTTCGCGCATTATATAAATCATCAAAATTCATTAGGTCTCTCAAAAATGTAGCCACATAAATTATACAATAATAAATTACAGATAAATTACATTATTACACCAAAATTATAATATTAAATTTAAATTACATTATTATATTAAAATATTACACAATTACTGATTAAAAAAAAAAAAAAAGAAGAAAAATGTGAGTCATTTAACGCGCGTGAATTCAAACCTTTCAATTCTTCCATTCGTCGCTTCGTCGAAACTTCGGGTTTCTCTTCCGAAAAAAACGTGAAACCGACGGTCGTTATCTCAAGCATTCGACTCGATTTTGATTCACTCATCGCGAGATTCGTTTCCTCGAAACACTATCTTCAACAGCAACGAAAATAGATAGTCGCGGAGCTACTATCGTTCGTTAAATTTCGAAAACAATTCAACAAGATCCGCTTGGTTGTTCCCGTTCAGACGTAAACGAGTGCCTGGTGAATAACGGGCACGGTCCATGCCAAGGCACTTGCAGCAATCTCGAAGGGAGCTACGAGTGTAGCTGCGCCGATATTCCCGGTCACAAATTGGCCCGGGATAATCACACCTGCGAGGATATCGACGAGTGTTTCACGAACAACGGTGGATGCTCTCACGTTTGTTTGAACACGCCCGGCAGTGCGTTCTGCCTCTGCCCAGATGGCTTTTACCTGACCAACGACTGGAAAACTTGCCAAGGTAAAGTGCAACATGTTTCCGTTGGGTCTCAACAACGTTCTCAATTACACGATAGAAAATTCAATTAGATGTTCGCGTTACACGTGAATTTATTAGTAGAAGTGATAGCACGCTGGTGGAATTTTAATAGAATTTTATTCATCGGTGTGCATTTGTTGTAATAAGGTTAGCGAATATTTTGTAAAGTCTATAATCCTCCTGTCAAGTCTAGAAATTAATAACTTTGCTCGTTTTAACGGTAATGTGAGAGTCTACAGTAGAGTTTCATTCGTAGGCTGAAATATTTGTTGAAAGTGCAGCTTATATAATTTGGATGACTAAATAGTTCGTGTAGTTTAGAGAGTTCACTGATAGAATAGAATTTTATTCGTGCGTACATCGGAGGACAAGAAAATCTGAATAATTATAGTTCATATAATTTTATTTGGATTACTTCAACTATAGACATGTCTAATCGTTCATAATTTTTCATTTAAATACAAGTTTAACAGGGGTGTGCGAGAATCCGAAATATCGCGTCGGGTCGGGAACACAAAATTTTTTCTGGAAAATTTTTATCGGTATTCTCGAAAGAATCGGGATTCCCGAAAGAGTTGGGATTTGGGAAAGGATTGGAAACAAGCTTAAATCATTCATTAAAGCCCACGCCTTCAACTGTATCGAATGGTCGCTGCTCTAGAACCATCATTCGAGCAATTCCTTCTGTTGTATCTTTTGGTTTAACAATCTTTCGCGTATCATTTTGTACCAGCGACAAATTTTATATCGATTCAGTTTCTTTTCTAGTACATGTACTTTATGTTTGGATGCATATGCTTCGAATGGCGTAATAAACCAGTAGTATTTGCATACCTAGTTTTAAATTCATGGTGACGATGCGTGCATTCCGCCTTTGTGTCATCTTTTTCTTGAAAATGTTCCCAAACAGAGCTTCTCTTTATCTTCTTCCTTTGCACGATATCTTCCGCACTGCTTCCTGCTACCACGACTTTACTCTCACTATCACTCGATATTTTTTTTTAAATTTTTAATCTTTATTAAATTCACACAGATTTTGAAATATACGTCCGAACTTCCGAATGTCTCAGCGATACTGCTCGACAGCGTACATAATGTCCACGACTTTTAGAATCCGTGTTTCCAATAACTTCACTCGCAGAAGAAATTGAACTGTGTATTTACATATTTTGTAGGTTGCTATATAGCATTGCAGAGTAGTTCGAAGAACGGCAACCGGGTCCTGAAATTTTCGGGAACCCGACTCGATCCAACTCGACCTCTTCCCGACTCGCACACCCCTAATGTTTAAGTAAATAGATTTAAGTTACATATTCTTTTTCACTTTTATTACCATTAATTGGATTTTTTTTTATAAACGAATGTATTTAGAAGCTTCTTTTTTTTAAATAACAACATGTAGATTCAAACTACATTGACGTTGACTATACATAAGTAGACAGGAAATATTAATTTATAAAATCATGTTGCCTTACGTTAGCTAAAGCTAAAGCAAACTGAATAATCAAAGTGAGAATGTAAGTTAAAAACCAGTTATCTTAATCTTTAAAAGATCAATCATTTAAGCGTAATACACAATGTTGAGTTTCACTGTTTTAACGCAATTAATATTATTCACGCTGCGTATACGTAACCGGATGGTGCAATTTATCTTATTATTAGACGTGAATGAATGCGAAAACGCGTCCAAGGTTTGTGCGAATAATACTGATTGCGAGAACACTATCGGCTCGTTTAAATGCGTCAGCAAGCCTCAAAAGATGACGAAGGTCCTTCAGGATGAGGATTACGACGCAGAAAGTGAGGACGACGATGACGATTACGACGAGGAAGAGGGTGTCACGGATGTGCCGGAATTTGGAAAATGCGAGGATGGCTTCCGAAAGAATACAAACGGCGAATGCATTGGTTCGTACATATTCTGTTATTTTATTCCTCTGAAAAACTAGTCGGTGATATTTCAAAATGTTTTTTTTAACGTCTCATGCTTAATGAAAAGTTTAATGGAACTGTTTAAAATCTGAGGATATTGTAATTATTCAAAGTTTGAGATAATAACAAGGCGAAATCATTTTATTGTGGAATCATTTTACCAACACATATATTCCTTTTTCAGTTCTTAATTGAAAACGATTCAAAGATAATATGAAATAAATAAAAACTTTCGAAAGCATAAAAGTAGTATATAATTAAATTATTATTAAATTAAATAACATACTTAGTGTCGAGTAGACTGAGAATTTTTGTATTAATAAATTTATATTCCCATGAAAAAAATCTAAGAAAACATTCTACTAATTTAATTAATAGGCTGCGAGTCTTTTGTGGAATTTCATATTTTTACGAACACAATCGAACAAAGTGAGAGTCTAAACAGAAATTTATTTCCAGTGCCAAATGTTAAAAAAAATTTATATCTATTAATAAAAATAAAGTTTCTAGGAATAGCAGATACTATAGAAGTTGCAGAAATTTCGGTGCTAAGTAATCAGTAATAATTTCGAGTATTGTGTGTGGATAAAAATCCGCAGTTCAGTCCACAGTTTGCAAAACTGAAACAAACGAACCCCAAAATAACAAACGAAATAACCAAATGAAATGAATTTTCCAAATCAATTATCGTTCCAGACATCGACGAGTGCGCGGAGGGTGACGAAGGGGAGCCTCACGGTTGCCAGCACGAGTGTGTGAACGAGCCCGGTGGTTACTACTGTACCTGTCACTTGGGTTTCGAGCTCCACGAAGACGGTGTGTCCTGCAACGACATCGACGAGTGCAACGGACCATTCAACCCGTGCTCCCACACCTGTAACAACACCGTTGGCTCCTTCGACTGCACCTGTCCATCTGGGTTCACCCTGAAGGAGGACAATCTCACCTGTGTTCGAGCGCAAACTTGCGAGAGTCTGACGAGACGGTGTTCTCACGAGTGCCAGGAGTCAGAAGAGGGACCGATATGCGTCTGTCCTAGTGGATATCAGCTTCGCCAGGACGGAGTGAGCTGCGTCGACATCGACGAGTGCACTCTCGACCTGTGCTCGCACTCGTGCGTGAATCTAGAGGGCAGTTTCGCGTGTGTCTGCCCGGAAGGCCTGGAAACACCGGAGCACGATAGGTTCAATTGCACCGACATGGACGAGTGCGCAGGAGGCGTGCACAATTGCGAACACGAGTGCGTGAACGTTCACGGCAGCTACGTTTGCGGCTGTCGAGCCGGATTCCAGCTGAACGACGATAAGAAGACTTGCTCGGACGTGGACGAGTGTTTAAACGTTGGACACGCGTGCGGTCAGGTTTGCGTGAACACTGTTGGTAGCTACAGTTGCTCGTGCCGCGATGGATACGAATTGTCCGAGGACAATTTCCATTGCCAAGACATAGACGAGTGCGTGAACGATAAACACGGATGTTCTCACGAGTGTGCGAACGAAGAAGGAGGATTTAGATGCGGCTGTCCTGCCGGTTTACTGCTGGCCAACGACACGAAGACTTGTCAGGATGTGAACGAGTGTCTCGACGGCACTCATCAATGTTCTCACGAGTGTGTCAATGTTCAAGGTTCGTACGAATGCAGATGCCCTGCTGGAACGACGATAGCAGCGGATGATAAGAGATCGTGTGTTGCAATCGACGCGTGCAGGTTGGCGAATTGCTCGCACATCTGCGAGGAACATCAGGACACGTTCAAGTGTAGTTGCCCGGAGGGATTCGTCATAGAAGGTGACGGGAGGACTTGTAAGGATTTCGACGAATGCATCGAGGACGAGCACGACTGTTCTCACGATTGCTTGAATACAGTGGGAAGCTACAGATGCGTCTGTCCGGAAGGTCTGACGATTTTGCAAGACGGTTTGACGTGCGAGGATCTAACGTGTCCTCCAGGATTGCGTCAGAACTCGGAGAGAGGACAGTGCGAGGATATCGACGAGTGTGCGGAGCAGAATTACGAGTGCTCGCACGATTGTGTCAACGAGTACGGCTTCTATCGTTGCTCCTGTCCCTCGGGACTGACGTTGTCCGACGACGGTGTGACGTGCGTCGACGGTGATCCTTGCTTCAACTCGTCCTGTTCTCATTTCTGCGTGTCGGACGGCTCGAGTCGCAGATGCGAGTGCCCACTGGGATGCAAAATAGGCGAAGACGGCGCGACCTGCGAGGACATCGACGAGTGTCGAGGAATGTCTCACAACTGCAGTTTCTCCTGCAGGAACAACGAAGGATCTTACGTCTGCGAGTGTCCAGAGGGATTGAAACTGGCGGAGGACGGTGAAAGTTGCGTGGACGTTGACGAATGCGCCGATGGAAGCCACAGTTGTCTCCAAGGTTGCGTGAACCTCGAAGGAACGTACGAATGCGTGTGTCCCGAGGGACACGCGTTCTCCAAGGAGGAACACGCGTGCAAGGACATCGACGAGTGTCAAACTTTGCGGCACAACTGCTCGCACGAGTGCGTGAACACCGTCGGTGGGTTCAACTGTACTTGCCCAACCGGATGGAGGCTGGAGAAAGATCTGAGAAGCTGTCGAGCGTCCAGCGATCGCAGCTGCTCGCACACGTACGAGCGAGACGACGAAGAAACTCGTTGCGGTTGCCCGGAAGGATTCGAATTGCAGGAGGACGAGAGTACTTGCGGCGACGTGGACGAGTGCGACGAGGGTCTTCACTCTTGCACTCACGGCTGTGTGAATACCAAAGGATCTTATCACTGCGAGTGTCCGACCGGGCTTCGGTTGCAATCGGATCGATCAACCTGCCAGGACATCGACGAGTGTCTGGAGAACAACGGAGCGTGTTCTCACGACTGCGTGAACACCGAGGGTAGCTTCGACTGCACGTGTCCAGAGGGTTACGAATTAACGGAGGACCGCAAGACCTGCCAGGATGTGGACGAATGCGCGAAAAGTCTCCACGAATGTTCCCATCGTTGTGAGAACTCGGAGGGTGGCTACGTCTGTTCCTGCCCGAAAGATCTGCTCCTTAAGCAGGATAATAAGACCTGTTGGAATCCTGAAGGTTCGTGCGAGCGTAACACGCACAACTGCAGCCACACGTGCGTGAACGTCCACGCGGGTGGTTACAAATGCGAGTGTCCCGCCGGCTGGAAATTAAACTCGGACGGTCGGACGTGCGAGGAAATTGATTTTTGCGCCGGTCGACACGGCTGCTCCCACGAGTGCGTCGCTGGACCGGACGGTTTTCACTGCCGCTGCCCGGCCGGCTATGTTTTGTCCAAGGACGACAAGAGCTGCCTGGACAGAAACGAGTGCGAAGAGGCGAGCAACAACGAGGTAAACAACGGCTGCTCTCATTCCTGCGTCAACACGGACGGCAGCTTCGAGTGTCGCTGCCCGAGCGGCTATCGACTGGCCGGCGATCGGAGGACCTGCGAGGACGTGAACGAGTGCATCGAGGACAACGGCGGCTGCTCTCATCTCTGCGCAAACATCGAGGGTGGCGTCGAGTGTGCTTGCCCCGATAATTACAAGTTGCTCGAAGACGATGGGAAAACGTGCGTGGAGATCGACGAATGCCTGATCGATAACGCCGGCTGTTCTCATCTCTGCCATTACGAGAACGGCACCGCGTCCTGTTTCTGCCCGCCCGGAATGATTTTGGAGGACGACAACGCCACGTGCACCGAGGAGAACAAATGCTACGTAGAGAATGGCGGTTGCTCGCATTTTTGTAGCTACGAGAGTGGAAAGGTGTCGTGTTCCTGTCCGTCAGAGATGACGCTGTCAGGAAACGGGACTAGCTGTGTGGAACGAAACGGATGCTTGACAGAAAACGGCGGCTGCTCCCACGATTGCCGTTACGAGAACGGGGAAACGTCTTGCCACTGTCCAGCCGATATGATCCTCTCGGACGATCAACGCCTTTGCGTCAACGCGAACAAATGTTTCATCGACAACGGCGGCTGCTCCGACATCTGCGCCTTCTCCAACGGGTCCGTCAGCTGCGAGTGTCCGTCCGGGTTCGCTCTGTCGGCAGACGACAACTCCACCTGCGTTGACATCGACGAATGTCTGGAACTGTCCGACAACTGCACGCACAAATGTACGAACACGGACGGAGGATTCGAGTGCGCTTGCAACGAAGGGTTCAAAGTGAATCCCGTCGAGCCTGCTTTCTGCGACGACGTGGACGAGTGCGAAGCCTCGAACGCCGGATGCTCTCATACCTGTCTGAATTTAGTTGGGTCGTTTCGTTGCGCGTGTCCTTCGGGATACACTCTGGACAACGACGGTAAAACCTGCAGATTGGTCGACGGTTGCAAGCAGAGCAACGGGAACTGCTCCCATCACTGCCACCCAAGTGAAGAAAACAGCGAGAAGGTTCGCTGCTCCTGTCCCCTGGGCTTCAGACTGAAACAAGATCAGAGAACCTGCGAAGACATCGACGAGTGCGAAGAGTTTGAGAACGACGTGGACCTGGGTTGCTCGCACATCTGCGTGAACACCGAGGGAGGATACTACTGCGAGTGTCCATCCGGATACATTCTGCTGCCGGAGGACAAGAAGAATTGCATCGACGTGAACGAGTGCCTCAACAGCCAGCACAACTGCAGCCACGACTGTTTGAACCTGCTAGGAAGCTACGTCTGCACCTGTTACGAGGGACACTATCTACACACCGACAAATCCACCTGCCTGGACATCGACGAGTGTTTGGAGAAGAACGGCGGCTGCTCTCATCAGTGTACCAACACCATAGGCGGCCACTTCTGCTCCTGTCCAGCGGGTCACGAGCTCTCTCAAGACGAGAAGACCTGCGTGGACATAGACGAGTGTGAGATCGAGATAGCCGACTGTTTGTACGAGTGCGTCAACACTGTAGGCTCGTGGAAGTGTGCCTGCCCGGTTGGCCACGTTCTGGCAAACGATTCGAGGAGCTGCGTGGACATCGACGAGTGCACGGTGAACAACGGTGGCTGTTCTCACGCCTGTTTCAACGTAATCGGAGGTGTCAGATGTAGCTGCCCTATTGGGATGCGTTTGGACGAGGCTGGCAAGACGTGCAGCGACGTGAACGAGTGTCTGACAGAGAACGGCGGCTGCTCAGACGTCTGCGAGAATTCGGAGGGCAGCTTCTCCTGCCGGTGCCTCGATGGCTTTCGTCTGCACACGGATTCCAAGACTTGTCTCGACATCGACGAGTGCGAGATGGAAAACGGAGGATGTTCCGACGATTGCGTAAACACGGAAGGTAGCTATCGTTGCGGGTGTCCGGCAGGTTTCCTTCTGAAGGGCGAAGATGAGAGATCATGCGTCGACGCGAACGAGTGTGAAGATGACAACGGTGGCTGCTCTCACGAATGTATCAACGAGCTTGGCTCTTACCGATGCAACTGTCCAGCTGGCTACGAGCTAAGGAACAAGTCGTGCTATCACGTGGATCCTTGTGGCAGTAATAACGGGGGCTGCGAGCAGATTTGCAACGAGAAGAACGGCGCGGTGGTGTGCACGTGCGGCGAAGGCTTCCGGCACGACGAGAACGATCGCTCGAGGTGCAAGGATATCGATGAATGTGCTGTTGGTCAGCATGGGTGCGATCAGCTGTGCGTGAATGTCGTTGGATCGTTCGAATGTAGATGCAGAGAAGGATTCGAGATGCAGAATTCTACGTGTGTTGGTGAGTATTGTATCCATTTAGAAGCGTATCTCTTCTGTTTTGTCTCTGTGGATAGAACATTTTGAAATTTCGTTCAACATTTGTTGTGATATTGTTGTAAATTTAAAGACAATTTGAAAATGTATAAAAAATAATATACATTGTATACATATATATATACATAAGTATAAATAGGTAACTTGAATGCTATTATGTAGCGTTTTAAGATTTTAATCAAGTTTAACCAACATTAATTTACACGTCAGAAAGGAAACCTTATTTTCATGAATTTATTTGTCGCTTGTAAATTTCAGAGACAATTTAAAAAAGAAATATTTATAATTATCATTCTTCTATCTGTTTCAATATATAGGATTGATCTGTGTGAATTTTGAGTCACTTGATTCTTTTGCAATCGTAATAGTTGGGTCTCATTACATGTATCAATGAAATACAAAAGGTTCACAAAAAGTTTTTACAAGTATTCGAATACTTTCATTGTAAACTATTATTTGGTCATTTTTAAATTCCTTGTCAGTTTATGAATGTCATTATTTTATGAAATTTTCATGAGAAATCTAGAAAACTTTCCTGATGAAATCAATGCGTGTACATTCTATAAAATAAAAAATATTTCAGTTTCAATTCTGAATGTATACAACAAACACATGTGTTGCATGTAAGTTTGACTGCACATTCTGTATTTCTTAAAGCCAGACTTTGCTTTGGTTATTCTCGATTGAGGATATAACCAAGCACGACGTAGGAAATTAAAAATTCAGGTCGAGGGAGATTAAACACGAAGATTAAACAATATGTATTTACAGTCGGTTCCCTTGTACCAGGCAGCATTATTGCTGAAAGAGCGGAAACATAATATTCCAACTCCGTAGCTCACCTTTCTTGCGATTCGTTTTCATTAAAGTTTCGTTCCTCGTTCCCTCCCGTGTTATTCACTCGCGAACTTATTCGTAATAAAAATTCATACGTTTCAAGAAAAAGAGGAAATCGCTAAACGTAATTTATTTGCGCGTAAATATAATACACAGTTCGAGATCAAAATTTGAAATTTCATCGTAGCTGGAACTGTTACGAAATAATCTGCAACCAAGAGAGAAAGAGTCGCGTGGAAACATCTTTTTACATCGTTATATCCGACACCACGTTCACGGAACATTTACTCCATTGTGGCTCCTCTATCACCACCCTCAAGGATACCATCTCTCTAGAAAAACCTTTCAAATATCACGTCGTAAAATTATCGTCATATAAAAATATTACCGATTTTAAAATGTATTTATACGAAACACTTTCTATTTTGGGAAACTACAGTTTATTATTATAATAATTATATTAGTAATTATTATAATATTTAATTATATTCTAATATATTAGTAATTATTATAATATTTAATTATATTATAATATATTAATAATTATTATAATATTTAATTATATTACAATATATTAGTAATTATTATAATATTTAATTATATTATAATAATATTATAACAATGTAGTTTATTTATTATTTATTAATATTATTATAATAATATAGTTTATTTATTATTTATTATTAGTTATTATTATAGTAATGTTTTTATTAGTTTATTAGTTTATATAATTAGTTTATTTTTACAGTTTTATTAGTTTATTTATTATTAGTTATTATTATAATAATATAGTTTATTTTATTTAATTATTTTCTCATGTTGAGTAACCTCCTTCATATTGTTTACTGCTATCCAGTTCAGAATTATCTAAATTCAACTTCATGCACATTCGAATTATATTTTCTCAAAAAGAAAATCACGAATGATGAATACGTGATCCCTCCCTTATCCTTCTATGCAAAATCAACCGGTTGATTATAGAATACTTTTCACATGATAAAATACTCAAAGTATTTCCTGTAGCGAGTAACAAAACAATTTCTATTTAAATTTCATACTTTTAGTTGCGTTTGTGAAGATTCAAAATCACTCGTAATAAACTATAACTGTAAAATGTCCAATATTTAGTAGATCAAACAAACTTTCATAAAAGTAAATAATTTACACTTAAACAATCAAACCCATCGATATGACGGATCTCAAATTTCCTTTCTTTACTTCCTCGTTTTACGCGGACAAATTTTTGTCAAAATTAATATCGATTTCTGCTCGTTGTCAAACAAAGAAACGTAGAAAAATGTATGTCATCATTTAAATTATCATTCGAAGCATTATTAAAAGTAACTCTAATAATGGTAAGAATATTGCTCTGACAATAATAATCATCCTTAGACGTCGACGAATGCGAGAGAGCGGCGTGCAAAGGTAGCAGATGTATCAACACGTACGGCAGCTATCGTTGCGATTGCGAGACAGGGTATCGATTGGACGGCGACGATTGTGTAGGTATGTACGTGGAAAATATTTGCTCGAGCGAAAGATTCGCTACGGTTTCCATTAACCGTAAGTTTCGCCCTGATGCAGATGTCGACGAGTGCGTCGAGGATACGCCTTGCAAAGAGAGAGACTGCATCAACACGGTTGGCTCATATCGATGCGGTTGCTCGCCGGGATTTAGGCCACGCGGAGATGATTGCATAGGCAAGTATATACGGCCGAGACTTCGACGATGTTTCAGAAGTAGGTCTCAATGTCGCCGTCGTTGGACATTGTGCACGCTCAACTGACTCGTAATTCTGATCAAACGGAAAGGATCCGCGACGATTAATCGCGCGTTAACCTCTTGCGCTGGAATGACGCACGTCGAGAATCTTTTGTTCCAAAATTTAAGTATATTTAAGTAAAACAAATAATAAATTTATCGCTTCTCAACAATTTCTATCCAACTATAGCGATATACCGACGAGTTAAAAACGAAAGCGACGAATTACTGTAGGGTTCGGTCGCTCGTTATGGTCCGCAATCAGTTGCCACCGCAAGTGGTTAATGAGGAATGTTAACTACGTGAAGAATAATACATTACAAATATTTAGGAAGGTGTAATTGGCAAAAATAAATTTTGTGAAAAAGCAACTGGAAATTGTTAACCCTTAAATAGGCCTGACGACTCGTAACTTCTTGCGCTGGAATCACGTTCCACGCACGTCGAGAATTTTTCGTCCCAAAATTACAACATTTTCTCAGTTTCAAGTATATTTAAATGTAACCCAAGCAAAACGAATGATAAGTTTATCATTTCTTAATAATTTCTATCCAGTGATTATCATACCGGCGAGCTCGAAAGAAAAAGAAAGCGACGAGTTATTGTATACGGTTCGGTCGCTCGTTATAGTCCGCAATCACTTGCCAAATGGTTAATGAGGAATGTTAACTACGTGAAGAATAATACATTACAAATATTTAGGAAGGTGTAATTGGCAAAAATAAATTTTGTGAAAAAGCAACTGGAAATTGTTAACCCTTAAATAGGCCTAACGACTCGTAACTTCTTGCGCTGGAATCACGTTCCACGCACGTCGAGAATTTTTTGTCCCAAAATTGCAACATTTTCTCAGTTTCAAGTATATTTAAATGTAACCCAGGCGAAACGAATGATAAGTTTATCAGTTATTAATAATTTCTGTCCAGTGATTATCATACCGGCGAGCTCAAAAGAAAAAGAAAGCGACGAGTTATTGTATTGTATTGTATGTTCGGTCGCTCGTTAAGGTCCGCAATCAGTTGCCAGCGCAAGTGGTTAAATATAATACGGCCAAACAGGGAGTACTTCGGCTCCCGCAATAAAGGGTTGTTCCGTGTTCCAGAAATTGGGAGGGGGGGACGTCGAGGGGGGAATTTCGGATGACGTTGAAGTTTGATTAGGAAGACAAAGAGTAACTAGCTAGTTTTCGGAATAATTGAACGGCCGTGCGTTTGGGGGGGACTCTCAGTGGAACGGTGGTGCAATATTTTTTGACTCGAGATAAATTTTTTTCTTTTTCTTTCTTTCGCTTTCTCTCCCTTTTGTAAATTGCATTTGGGCAATTTTTCAGCGGAGCATTGGAGCTTGATTTATTTCTCTCCGTCTTCTTTTTTTCTTTCATTATTATTTTTATCAATTTTCAATGACCTTTCTACTGCCGAGTATTTTTGATCCTTTTATTTTTGTAAAGGGGAAATTGAGAAAATTTTTGAATCGGACGTGTTGCATTGCTTGATTTAATATGTTTCTGCTTCGATTCTTTTTCACAGAGCGAAAGCTTATTATTTTTGGATAAACAATATCACCGAAGATCGTAAAGTCGTTCATATGTTATTGAGATATAAATGATGTATCGAAATGGTGAAAATAGAAGAACATTTTTATGATTTACAAACAGATTGTTAACTTTGAAATTGCTTTCTTTAATTATAATGTTTAAAAAAACAACAGAGCTCATGAATTACGTAAAACGTTTGGAATTATTTAAACAGAAATGTTTGGATTGAAAAATCAGAGATTCGCGTATACCAACTGTGCTAACCTTCTCGTTTCTCTAATTAGATATAAATGAATGCGAGTGGAACAACGGCAGATGTGAGCAAGATTGCATTAATACAGTCGGCTCCTACGTATGTGCTTGTCATCCTGGTTATATATCGGATCTCAGGTGAGAAAACTAATTAAATTTATCCGTCTACAACTGACTGTCACACAGAAATATTCCTGGTCTCGCGCAATTTCAATAATAATTAGAGTCGTTTCTTTATTTTCAATCGCCAGCGTTAAAGTTCATCGCAATAAAAATATTTTTCATAATACTCGAGTGTTTCTTTCAAATTTCTTCTTGCAGCAATTGTCTCCGTATCAATTAAAATTTACTGCGATATTGTACAAAATGCAAGTATTTTTTTTCAAATTTAAATTCAAAATATTAGAATTCAGTTCCATCTTTTCTAAGTATGAAAATTCCCATTTCTACGAAAATCATTTATTATTACAGATTCAATTTCTCTCGAAGTTTTCCTCTTTGAACGTGAAACAGAGATTATTTTTTAGATTCCACGTGTGCCTAGAAAAAAGAAATTCAATTGCGCTTTATCGAGACGTTCGGCGTCGCGTTCGCGTCGCCGAGATTTCTCCAGACGAATTTCTGGCTTTTGTCTCCAGGAATAGAAGCCAGTGCCAAGATATAAACGAGTGCTTGAACCGTAACGGGGGCTGCAACGGCGAATGCGTTAACACAGCCGGAAGTTACTACTGTACGTGCAACGGTGACCTGGTGTTGGCTTCCGACGAGAGAACTTGCGTTTCAGCGGAATTGAGATGTCGTGCCATGGAACCGCCTCTGCACGCCGAAGTGCGTAATTTCTTCTATGAAACTTAATTTTTCCAAACCGTCCGATACGTTCGGAACGCGTTGATACTACTTCCGTGTGAATTTTCGCGAAAAAAGGAGGAAAATATATTAAATTAAACGGATCTATTTCAAATAAAACGAATCTTTCTAATTTTACCTGTCTCGTGGTGTATCAAATTGAGAAACTGGTGAAGATTAATATTGTAGAAACGAAAGTACGAATAAAAGTTAAATTTGCAATTTTGTTTTATCACGAATAAGTGAATCGCGTGTAAAAATCACCTGGGGTTGAATTACAAAAAATTATTCAAAAGAAATTGTGCAAAGTTGAGACGAGGGTCAATTAGATAGAATATTTTGAATATTTCTAGAGTACAAAATTTTTTATTTTGGAAGCTATTTTTTGAAAGTTTAATATGACAAAGGAACGTGGAGTTTTTTTTTTTTTTTAAGTGATGCGAAGGATGATTCTTTTTTATTAAAAGAGTTTCAACACGAGCTTCTCTGTTGTTTTTAAAATATTGATATGCAGGCAGTGATAAAAAAGGAACAAGAGAAAAAGTTATTCGAGATATTCCGCTTCTAGGGCGCTAAAGGGATTTTTTTGAAAATTTGCCGAGAAAAATGCAGAACGTCGCTGGGACAAAGGAATATTCTGTTATTCCGAGAGAAATATTTTACTCCTAGCAACAAAACACGTTCTCGTACATCAGAATACTTACTGTCAAATTTTAGTCACACTATTTGCTATATGCTATTTAACTTAATGTTTATAACTTCATTGACGAATATTTTTTTTAAACATTATCTTCGTCACCCCATCTAAACAATACTTAATATTACAGAAAAGTCTTGAATGCGATACACGATTTGTCGATTTTTAATTATTACGATAAATTGACTCTAACAATTAAATTATCCTTTTCAACATAAAATAAATGAATTTGTATGCAAGGACAACACAATTCAATGAGATTTCTTTCGCGTGAGATTTCACATAACAATTTCATACGTTATAACATAAATAATTATAACATAAACAATTTCCAATGCAACGAATGGAAGGATACATATATTTATCGTTAATGTTTATCCAAATTGAATCACACACCTCAGAATTTCACGAAAAAACAATAAAATAAAAGCACACATGTAAATCTAATCACGAAAAGATTAAAATCTAATATATTTTCATGTCCATCATCTTATTGATCCGAGCCAAAAGAAATTCGTACATAATCGAAATAATATTGAATGATATTAATAATATATCAATATATATAATATATATTTTAATATAATATTACTAATATATATATAATTTCAATATATTATTATATAACTGTATAATTTTAGTACGTTATTAATATATATAATATATATAATTTTAATATGTTATTAATATATATAATATATACAATTTTAATATTTCGTTAATATATATATAATATATATAATTTTGATATTTTGTTAATATACATATAATATACATAATTTTAATATTTTATTAATATATATATAATATACATAATTTTAATATTTTGTTAATATATATATAATATATATAATTTTAATATTTTGTTAATATACATATAATATATATAATTTTAATACTTTATTAATATATATATAATATATATAATTTTAATACTTTATTAATATATATATAATATATATAATTTTAATATATTGTTAATATATATAATATATTAATAATATAATTCGAATAAATCGAATAATAACGAAAAAATCAAATTTCTGATACCGTCAATATTGTCGTATCGCTTTAATATATATATATATATATATATATATAATATATTAATAATATAATTCGAATAAATCGAATAATAAACGAAATAATCAAATTTCTGATACCGTCAATACCGTCGTATCGCGTTTCACTGTCGTATTACGTCGCTTGAAGTCGTCCAGTACGGTTCGGTACAATAGTTTCTTAATAGTTTCTGCTCCTACGAACGTATTGTAATATTCCCCGGCGTTTCCCTCTTATTGTAGATCAGATGTCCGGGTCATTCTTCCGGGGCGGTGGATTATCCTGTTGGAGCTAGATGTCATATACGATGTCGAAGAGGTTACAGGCTAGAGGGATCGCACACGAGGTACTGCATGACCGGAGATCGATGGAACGGCAAGGAGCCGGCCTGTGTTCAAGAATCGATCGTGACCGAGTCCCGTTACCATTCAGGTGAGCTCTTTCTTTAACCTTCGAACGATGGATGGTCTCAGCGACTCGTTGGTTCTAACATTTTTCCGAATATAAAATACATGTACATTGGAATCTTGTTCGATGGCAGACTGCGGATTTCCGTTGCGAGTTGGAAATCCTCGAGAAATGGAACTTTGACGAGAAAATTATTTTACCAAGTTTAATTGAAAGTGGCACGTAAAAATTTGTTTATACTTCGTATATGAGCTCAACTGCAATTTTGTGCGTTCTATAATTCTCCACAAATGCATTAAAATTGCGGTTCCTTTTTTTAATATAGAATTTTTTTCTTTCTTCGTAAAAGTTAACAGTTATATTGATTATTATTGTTATATTACGAATTGATTGTTGTTGATAAAAACGAACGAGACAATGATTAACACGTTGATTGCCAATGTGAAATTTATACACTTTGCAGGGTACAAGTTCGATCTGATCTGCATTCGAAGTGATCGCAATACTATGAAATAGGTATACAATTGTATCGATTGGAACAAAAATTGTAAAATTATTAAAAGAATCAAAGAAAAAAGAGTGTTTTAACGAACTTAACATCATCTAAGCACATTAATCACTCAGTTCAACATTTAACTACTTACTCTCAATTTAATTTTTATAAACTCTTGCATTACAGTAGAAGCGTGTTTCTTCACTTCATAATATTACCTATTTGATTTTCTTTTGTCGATGACATTCGTATTCCTTTATGATCGTTCTAAAATATTTTTAGAAGTGGGAACGTTCATTACCGGTGACGCTCAACGTGCTAATCTTTTAGAAGACGTTGCTCTGACAGTTGAAATTGCATCAAGTCAATCTTCGAAACCGCGGCAAATAGACAGATTTAATGGAGAATTACGGCAATTTCGCTTTCGACGATGAAGGAAACGCGATTAAGAAATTTAAGCGGGCAACGGACGACGCGGTTATTTGGCCTGGGCGCCTTAAAATTCAAGCTTGCTTCTGAGCGTCGAATTAGGCAACGTTAAATTTAGCTCTGTCTATGAAACTTTCAGCATGACGGAGGATTTATATCGAGGATTCGCGAGATATGGAATCGAAAATGACAGATCTCTGAGGCACAGGTTTAAGTGAATCATTAAATTGGGGATAATGCAGCGAAGTCAGCCACTTAAGAGGGGAAGTCTATATATAGCTAGTCATTCAACTATTTTAAGAAAAAAGGAGGATTTCTTCGCATTTACTTAGCCAGCTGATCTTTGAAAATTTGTTGCTACAAACTGACCGTGATTTGATAAAATGCAACAGCAATGAAATTTAAAAATTCACATTAAATTTAAATTTGGGTGAATTTTTCGGATTCGTTTAACTAAAGTTAACACGAATATGTAGCTCGGTAAGTTACAGAGGATTAAAGATTTAATTTTACAGATTTGGTAGAAAGTGACAATGCTCGCCAAAGAATCAAAATATAATGAAATTTACCAATAATTCTCGAACTTCGTGTTCCCGATTTATTTTCAATATCTCGAGAAACGATCTAACTTTAACCAACAAAATTGTTTCACTTTTAATCACTGAAAATTTGCCACGTGCGTCTACAGAGACTTCCTGCGCCGACACCGTCGCGTTATTTCATTTCAATGAAACTTGCTTCTCGATTTTTTCCCCCCTGATACCGATACTCGACGAGCGGCGATAAATTCGTCGGACAATGGAGAGAAAAAGAAAAAAAAAAAAGAACGAGAAGATGAAAAAGAAAATGGTTATCAGCTCCAATAAAGCAGGGAACACGAACACGCGGGATTCTCATCGCGAAACAAAGCGACAATGGGAATCGGTGAGGGCAGAGCGGACAGACAGCTCCCGGTTCGAGTCGAAAGGGAAAGGGAACGAAACGACCAACGAAGGGAACAACGGAAGGGTGTGTAGGAAATGAAACGTGAAAAAAGAAGAAAAAAAAAAAAAAAAAAGAACTGAAACGCGTCTCTCTGCGAGCTCGTTAGGCCTCGTGGCGTTAACGTATAGCGTCGTTAGCGACCGGCCTTTACGCCGGTACTTCCTATTATTAAAAGCTGTTTAGACCGGCCGCGTGACTAATTAAACAGGGGGAGGGGGCCGCTGGATTTTCGTTGGTAAATAATTGCCGCTGACGGTGATCTTTCTTCTCACCGATCGTTTGCGAGTGCCAGCTGCGAGCCGGATTTCCCTCCGCTCCGCCAGACGACTACCGGTTTCCGGCGCGGCCATTCGTTTTAGGAAAATGAGACGCAAGCCGACCCCCGGCTCTCTCGTAATTTCGTAGCTCTCGGGCGAGCTGGCAAAAGTACTCGAAACGTCACGTTTCTCGCGGTTCCTTGCGAGAATCGTTCCAACTTCGTGACAGAGACTTCAGTGGAAAGCCTCCGACTCCTCGCGGGGATATTACAGGGTGTTCATAAAGTCTCTTTACAATATCAAAAATTTACTACGAAGGCAAACGAAAAGACAGATAAGTGGAAATTGTTACAAAATGAGAAGTATATATTTAAGTTTTTTTTCTTGCCTCATTTGATATACCTCGCTGATCTAAAACAGGGGATCACTGATGTCATAGCCACCATTGATGAAGGTATGCTACAGCGAACATGGCAAGAAATTGTGATAAATTATTAGTTAGTTCTTGTTACAGGTTTAGTTTTTTCTTTTTACAATACTTTAAAAAAATTCTAATATTTCGCGAAATTGAAAGAAACATGTCGTGATCAATTATTACCTTGTCTTTAACGAATTAGTTATAGGTCTAACATTTTTTTTTTTTTTTTTGTTTTTAATTAAAATTTGTACCAAAAGAATTCTAATATTTCGCGAAATTGAAATAAATATGTCGTGATCAATTATTACCTTGTCTTTAATGAGTTAGTTATAGGTATAACTTTTTTTTTTTTTTAATTAAAATTTGTACCAGCTACTGACAGATTCCGCGATATCAATCCCAAACTTAGATTCTCAACAGAAAATCCATGAGACGCGAGACCAACGAAAACAAATCCGTAATCCAGAATCCGTAGCAAGCATCTCAGACACGGGAATCGTAGAATTTCGAAATCTATGTACCCGAGGGGCGTATGTACAATTCGCCGGGGATTACATAAAAGCCATGGGACTCGCTTCGGATTAGTTGAAAGTTCGAGGACCATGACACTTCCGTCGACAAAATGATAGGATCCGTCTTGATACCGATCGAACCCTCCAGGTTCTTGACATTAGGGTCAGAGAATCTCGCCAATTAAAAGTTCAGAGATCACGATCTGAAACAATGAAATCCATTACGAACCAGTTCAAAGTTCGAGGAGATTCCACCTCTCGACACGGGGTCATAAAATCTACCTTGAACCTGTTTAGAAGCTCTGAAGATCTCTACATCTGCGTGTTGTAGATATATAACAAAACGAGGATTGATAGCATTTGATATTATAATTAATTTATAATTTATTATGACGTAACGTGCCCCTGGCACATTTACACACTTTTTTATTTTTATTTGGATATTTATTACTTAAATCTATATTATTCTTATTTTTTGTGCTATTTTTTTATTGTTTATTACTCGTATCTCACGATTTTGGAAATCTTTCCTGTCGCTATTAATAATTTTTCTTTCTAAAAAAGTGCTCTGAGATTTTTGAAACTTTCACCACCTTTAAATAATGAAACTTAAGCAAAATAACAAAACAGAAGCTTCTCGAGAGGACATATATTTTGCAAAATATTGACGCACCTTCACGCGAGGAACATTCAAAACACATCTTATTTTCAATAATGACGTGCCACGCGCGTCGAGAAGTTTTTGTCCCACATTATACAATATATATATTTCTCAGTTTCAAGTATAATTAAATGTAACCCAGACAAAAACAAATGATAAGTTTATTACCTCTTAATCATTTCTATCCGGTGAATATCATACCGACGAGTTCAAAAGAAACAGAAAGCGACGAGTTATTGCATACGGTTCACTCGTTATGGTCCGCGAATCAGTTGCCAACGCAAGGGATTAAAGGAGCTATCTTCCTCTCCCCCAAGGGGGAATACTTTGAAGATAGTGCTATAGCGCGTGCTATACGTACTGATTATAAATTCAATGCTATTTTATTCAACAAGTTTTAGCATCGAGAGTCACTTCTCAGTTGCGATAGCCATTAGAGATACTGCTTCAAGCTGCTCGAGAGAGAGACACACATCGAGAATATTCAGCGTCGCAGATGCTAATACGAAAGTAAGCCCAACGGAGATGGATCTCGGCTTGTAGAATTTAATATTGAAAGGTTGTCAAGTTACAGATACTTTAGATTACGATGGTCCTCCAGCGAGAAGTTGATAATAGCTCTCTGCAGGGGTCAATAGTGACACACTCCGTGCTTTATACGTTCGTAATTGGTCTGGCCTTTCTGAGGAACTTCCAGTCGTTACAAATCAGACTTATGGCTTATCAGGCTTACGCGTTAATCCGAATTTATCGTTATCAGGTTTCGGTGCTGGGATTAGTAAGTAGGAGGTTGCACAGGTTGTTGTTGCGATTCTGAAGTTTTGTTCCAGACCGGAACAGGTAGTAGTGAAACTGTGGTGTATCCGGGAGAACGAGAGAGACGGCTACATTGAATATTTCAAGCGGGATTTGAAATTTCTTTGGTAGGAAACACAGTTTGGTAGTGAAATTTGAACGTTGCTCTTTAATCCTCTGTAACTAGAAAATTTTATTTGACTGTTTCATATTATAGTATATTGTCTTGTTTTTATATATTCATTATTTCACTATTGTGTTTCATCTATATATTTTGCTCTGTTAATTATATATTAAATAAGACATTGTATCATGTTAAGATCACAATTGTTACCTAAATGATTCGTATCGTTAAAAAATTTCTTAGTTCAACGTATTAATTTCCATGAATAATCAATTAAGAGTAATACTCGATGGTAGTTCTTAACAAGAAAAATTCCGAACACGAACATTATCAAGTAACACTATCATTAAAATACATTTTCTTGTGAAACTACTCGTGATCGATCGACAAATAATTTTCTCAACAGAAACCTCGCCAATTTTCCAACCAACGATCAAAGGCGATCAATTGCAATCGATACGAAGCACCAATCTCATTAACCAAATAGAAAACCAAACGTATGAATTAACTGCCAATCAATAGCAATATAACCGTTCGAACCGTACGTGTTTCGGTCGTTTGACGACGAGAGAGGGAGAGAATCAGGTCGCAGAAACGTTTGCCTTCCACGCCATTTACCAGCGACCAGGCACTCTCTCAGCTTGACGAGCGTATGCATTCTGTATGCATAGAAACGGCGGGGAGGGGGAGGCGAGGGAAACTGTTAGGCCTTTTGCAATAAAATTATTATAATTATATATAAAATTATAGTAAAATCATGTATAATAAATATTAAAAATTATGATAAAATTATGTATAATAAATATTAAAAATTATAATAAAATTATGTATAATAAATATATTAAAAATATAATTATATATAAAATTATAATAAAATTATGCATAATAAATATTAAAAATATAATTATATATAAAATTATAATAAAATTATGCATAATAAATATTAAAAATATAATTATATATAAAATTATAATAAAATTATGCATAATAAATATTAAAAATATAATTATATATAAAATTATAATGAAATTAATGTATAAAAAATATTAAAAATTATAATAAAATTATGTATAATAAATATTAAAAATTATAATAAAATTATGCATAATAAATATTAAAAACATAATCATATATAAAATTATAATAAAATTATGTATAATAAATATTAAAAATATAATCATATTTAAAATTATAATAATAAAATTATGTATAATAAATATTAAAAATATAACTATATATAAAATTATAATAAAATTATGTATAATAAGTATTAAAAATTATAATAATACATATAATTATATTTTATAATTTATAATTGTATATAAATTAATAATAAAATTGATAATAAAATTACATACAAGTAATTACATACGGCATAATTATAATAAAATTATATATAAATAATTAAACGAAATATAGGGTGAAACATCGCCAAACAATTGAACGCGTAAAGTAGCCGGCCGATCTTGAGGAGAAAGGGGATAGTTCACCGTGAAGACGCGGTAATTGAGCCCCTCGGGCAATTTGGCGAGAGACCGAGCCGATAATTCGATTTACTCTCGGAGCCACGAGTCGTGAGACAATTTCGCGGTGGGACGTGATCATTTTCGTGGACGTCGCGGGACGACGGCATAGCTGGCAGCTTGAAAAGATGGCAATACTAGACGATACCGATGTACTCCATCGTCTACACTACTTACAAAAATAGTTGTAATGCGTTGTTTCTTTTTCTTTTTTTTTCATAATATTGGAACATTTAAAAATTGGAATTTTTACGTGCATATCACTCTCACGTGTCCTATATATAGACTGAAACGTTAAAAAAAAAATGCTGCTCGGTGAAACTTTTATTGTCAAACTATCGAAGTAATCGAGATCTTCAGGATTTTCAAGTATCCAATTTCATTTCATCGATGACGATTGCCTCAATCCCAGTGTCTGCGAATAAGTTCGAACACGATGTCCAATAATTCTTGAAAAATCTTGTAATATTATCCGTAATCCATCATTATCCATCGTTATGTCACTAAGTGAACTGGAACGAACCGCTAGAATCGCTGGCCGACTGTCTTCTCGGCTCTCAACTCAAACTTGGCTATCATAAATCCAAGCGAAAATAGTTGCACAACGTTTAGTTTCTGGTTCAGCTATCGGCCTGTAATTGCAGGTGAACGTTTCGCGGAAAACCGCGCGTTTAATAACCGGGCTTTGTTGCTTCAGACACGCCACGACCGTTCGTCAGGTGTCCCCGAGACATGGACGTCGAGCTACCCGCAAGGCAGAACACGATACGCGTCTCGTTTCCTCAACCAAAGTCCAACATGAACTGGTGGAGGTATTTATCAAGACATTTTGCCCGTGTTATTATGACTAACGCCATTTCTGCAGGTAACCGTAGATTGGATCTCGTGATTCATCGTCGGTGAGTAGCGAGATAAGGTGAGTAGTTAGAGAGTAGAAACTATTTCAAGTGGTAAAGTGTGTGGATGATGAGGCTAATGGTAATTGGTTGCGAAAAATATAATTGGAAGTATTATTAGAGTGGTTTCTTTCAACACTAACAGGCCGGTAGCCTGTATAGTTAATTACATGTTGTGTCCTTTACGTATAAAAGCATTTAAAGCTCTCGTACCAGTTGCAGGAACAAGAATTCTTACTGTTTGTATAAATTACTTTATACGACATTATAAAATATTATGCATTGTCAATACATGATAATATTTCATTCTGTATAATTTAGTTACTTTGTGTACAATTTAGTTGTATTATAGTTCTGTGCAATTTGGTAATTCGATTGAAAACTGGATGTTGAAGAAAGATAGGATCGATAAAGTAATTGGTTGCGAAAAGTATAATTGGAAGTATTATTAGAGTGGTTTCTTTTAACACTAACAGGCCGGTAGCCTGTATAGTTAATTACATGTTGTGTCCTTTACGTATAAAAGCATTTAAAGCTCTCGTACCAGTTGCAGGAACAAGAATTCTTACTGTTTGTATAAATTACTTTATATGATATTATAAAATATTATGCATTGTCAATACATGATAATATTTCATTCTGTATAATTTAGTTACTTTGTGTACAATTTAGTTGTATTATAGTTCTGTGCAATTTGGTAATTCGATTGAAAACTGGATGTTGAAGAAAGGTAGGATTGATAAAGGTACAAGCTATGCGTACTTAATCGTTTTATAGTTGTGCAATTTGTATCAATTTAATATTCCCTCTAATCAAGAAATTTTATAAATTACATTATCTTTCATTAACACCCTGATGAGATCGTGATTATATCAATCGAGTTTGAAATCTAGAAATATATGTATATTGAAATTACAAGAACACATTCGCAAGAGTATTTATATATCCAAACATTCAACTTTAACATTAACTGCCTAATATTTAACATTAATTACACGCTGCATACTAATTTTTTAAATACGAATTTAATACGTTTACAATATATATTTTGTAATCTTTATGTACATTTTCACACATTAATTTGAAATTTTATCAATATAACTATGATAGCGTTACAGAGTACATAACGATGAGTCCATAATAAATATCTTGTAGTAATTTTTAAAATGTGTTTACACAACACACACGATGTACAACAATTCTTGTCTCTATAATAAATATCTTGCAACTACATACATATATACACGTACATCATTCTCAGATTGATTCCAAACTTTACCAAAATAATCACGACAGTAGAGTGTATCTCTTTACAATATTAATGAAATTTCAAAATGTTTTACATGGCAGACACATAATGTACACACGCACGTATCACTGTACGCAAAAATGTTCTCCACAGTAATGTTTTGTATACATCAGCAAATCAATTTCTAATCCAAACCAACGTCACTTCCTCCAAACCGCAATCCCCCCTCGTCACAGATTAATTAACGCATTAAACATGCCGGTGAAAGTAGTATCTCCCACGTGCCTGGCGCGGCAAGGCGAAATTAATTTCTTTTCGCGAATCTCTCCGCTGCAATATGTCACCACAATAGAATGGTTTATCTTGCGTCGCAACCGGGACTGCTCGCAAGGCTTCCACAGCGTACAATGGGAATTCCAAACGAGCTTAGGGGCTTCCTTCCAAGGCCGTATACACGTCTTTACCCCGGTATTTGTGCTCGTGTTTCTATTTATTCAGCCGAGCGTCGCTCGTGCACATGCCTTTACGCGGCCCGATAGAGAAATCATACGCCGCGCCAACCCCTCCCTGTCAATCGCCATGGGGATCGTAAAGACGACGCGGATTTATCGCCTGTGTGTTAATCGGCTGTCGATCGATATTCCTGACAAACTTGTCTGAGAGGAAAGTCGATCGTACGCGATCAGTCCGGATTTAACGTTAATTGGATCAAGCGGATGACTTGGTTTTATTTTTAATTGTATCAAATAATTAATGGCTACGAAGTGATGATAACCTTTAACCTCTTGCGCTGAAATGACGAGAACTTTTTGCTCCAAAATTGTAATATTTTCTCAGTTTTTTTTTTTTTTTTTTTAAGTATATTTAAGCGAAACAAAATAGGCAAAACGAATAATAAATTTATCAATAATTTCTATCCAGTGATATCATGCCGACGAGCTCAAAAGAAAAAGAAAGCGACAAATTATTGTATGCGGTTCGGTCACTCGTTATGGTCCGCGAACCAGTTGCCAGCGCAAGGGGTTAATTAATTCCTTGTTCATCAGGTTTGTAGATTGTAAATTTAAAAGGGTAACAATTGAATTACGATCATATTGGATTACAGATTAAGATTATGACTTAGGTTACGAATTACGTCGGTTTATAATCATTCAGTCTTACACGACAATTCGACAAACGCGCTACTTGATTTTCTATTGATTTCAGATCAATTTCAACAACTTTCCAAATTAATGATTAAAGATAATACATTATGGAATTGTAAATTTGGAAGAATAACAGTTTAATTACACTGCAACTAAATGTTTATTTAGAACTAGTTTGCAATTAAATTACGTTCAAACGTGAAGAATGTATATATTGCAATTGAATCTTTGCTAGAGTTAATTTACAATTAACTTATGTTTGCAGCCTTTGTGTACGCAGGAGAATGTTACAATTAAATTTTAATTTAGAATTCAGTCGCAATTAAATTACGTTCGTCATCTGCATATCGCTAGAAGAAATATACACATAATTAAATTTTAATTTAGCATTCATGCCTAATTAATTTATATTATATTACGTAGTACATGGAATGCAATATAATAATCTTTTTGTCAATATGAGTTATTATTACGCAGTACAACCTTTATGCCAATATAAGAGAAATCTTCTTCGTTTGATTTATAATTGAAAAGAAAAAAAAAGAAAACAAATGTTCAAAAGATAAAGAGCTGTTCTAACAAGAAAATAATTTGAGAAATATTGATAATTATTTCAACTATACCTATATTATATAATTACAATATGAATTCTGTCTACTATTTTACTATTAATTATATATTTTTACTATTTCATTATTAATATTTTATTGTTAGTTAGCATTATTGATTTTAAATGATTTCTTTTTTGTTGATGATCACTGATTTCAACGTCCTACTACATAAACGAAAAATCACTAGTAGTGAGGAGATCCATTTATACTTCTATTATACAAATTTTTCTCGTATCAACATTGTACAAAACGAATTTCACTAACTTATGTAATAGATAGAACCTCTACGAATCTGTGATTGTATGGCGATACTGTATTCCATGTTGATTCATAGTGGTTGACTCGGTTACTTTCCAGATACGTGGACGCCTCGCCATCGTGGGCCAAGCAATTGCAAGCGGATTTACCAGCGGGCACGACGGTCGTCACTTTCACAGCATGGTCACCAGTGTCGAATTATACCAGCACGTGCAGGATAGTGATACGTGTTCGAGGTGAGTGTTTCCTAGATACTCGTACGATTTTTGATCCCCAATGTATCGATTTATGTGTATATTGGTCATTGTATGTAGATGTAAGCTTCGCGCGTATTACGTAAAAAAAGCAGATGAAAAATGCATGGTGATGCTTTCCTATACTACGTGGTACAGAAAGTTTCGTTTCCAAATAAATCAACAGCTTATATGTTACAGAGGTATACCAGGTGTCCATTTCTATAGACAGATGTACTAATCTCTGCTTTTAGTCTGTAATTTATTTATAAATTGTTCGATATATGGGTGAAAAATGGTTCAAAGAAGGATTTAATAATTTTGGAAAAGAGAGAGAGAGAGAGATTTTATTTTTAAATGTTATAAATGAAGAAGAGTAAAATAATTCGTAAGAGAGATTTAAAGGATTCGGATAAATTTGAAATTTTTCATTCAATTCAAAGTAACTTAAAAAAAAAACTGAAAATAATTATATTTATTCCTTCATTTACTATACGTTAGAATAAAAGCTAAAATTTTGGATATGTTGTCCACATTTGTGTAGTACTTAAATTTAATTACTAATTTAATTACTTTTAATTAAAGCAATCCTAATCTCTACCTGAAAAGCCAAAACGCACGATTTAAAGAGTTCAGATAAATTTGGAAATTTTTCATTCGATTATTATACAGTAAAGTAACTTAAAAAATAATTAAAAATAATTATATTTATTCCTTCATTTACTATACGTTAGAATAATTTAAAAACTTAAAATTCTGGATAGGTTGTTCACATTTGTGTAATACTCAAATTTAATTACTAATTTAATTACTTTTAATTTAAAAAGCAATCCTAATCTCTACCTGCAAAGCCAAAACGCACGATTTAAAGAGTTCAGATAAATTTGGAAATTTTTCATTCGATTATTATACAGTAAAGTAATTTAAAAAGGAACTAAAAATAATTATACCTATTCCTTCATTTACTATATGTTAGAATAATTTAAAAACTTAAAATTTTGGATAAGTTGTTCACATTTATGTAATACTTAAATTTAATTACTTCATACTGGAGTAATTTAAAAAGATTTAATCCGAATCTCTACTTTGAAAAACCAACACGCACGAATAAAGAAGAATCCGATAGAAGAATTTGCTTCCTGGTACACGATGGAAATCCGACGTTTGACGATTCTCTCAAATCTCTCAACAATTCCTGCCCGTCGGTGTAACCAAGTCCGCGAAAATCAAAGCCGGGAAAAAGAAAAATGACACCGCTGAAGAATCTCTTCGCATAGAGTTCGGAAGTTTAATTACAAAAAACTTCGAGGCAAGTTTAAATTACGTTCGAAAACTACCAACGTCCCGTCAGTGATATTTTCACCTCGCGTAAGAAGTAATTTCGCCCACGGACGCTATATTCGCGGCAAGGGAACGTCACGTTTCCGCGAGACCGGAACTTCACGTGCATCAGGTGCGATTTCTTTTCGATTTGTTCGCGGTACTTGAATCTTCTCTGCACAAGAGTGACCACGAAACGTTGATACAGAGATCCATCGATCTGATACAGAAAATTTCGAAAATTATCGTCCGACCGAGATAATTTAATGGCTGGCTGGCGGGGATTTTCGTGATTTAAATTCCACTTCACGTACGAGCGGTCGTGAGAATTAACATTGTCGTTTCGATTCGAATTTATGTGACTTTCGTGTCACGCCAGCCTCGTGTTAGGAGTTGCAATCTTAATTCCATGGAATTAAGGGACCTACTTTGGTGGCACACGCTCGCACTCTATGCATTCTTATGGTATTATTACAGTTTGTTTCTTAAGCTGTGTTAGGCGTGGCATGCAGTCTTTTCTTTTCTTTGCTCGCGTAGAATTTCCGAGTATCGACGAGATTCGTTTCTACGAAATAGTTTCTGGAATTGGACCGTGTTCAATATTCAGAAATATTGTTTCGAAGGTATTAGAAGTCACTGCAAAAGGAAAATGTTGCGATGATGCAAGTGTAGATATGAGAAAAATAATTTTTGGTAGTTAATAACCAGTGTAGTAGAATCGAAGGATTTCTTGGCGAAAAGTTTTAAGGTGAATCAACTAGATTCGAAATAAACAATATAGAAGGGCGAATTTATACTTGTTGAGCAATCGTTCACGATAATTTCGTTTATGGTCTCAACGCAAATTTACGCAATAAATACACAATTTTCTACAAGCAAATAGAATATGGCTCAAACAAACGTTGTTAATTATACAATACAAACGCTGTTAAATAAATACAGCGTATCCCACCAAGCACTTCCATCGCAATCTGGTTAAATTCGTTAAATTGTAGTAGAAAATTATTAATTAAATTATTAATTTGACTTTTGAAGTAGCATACAAGTTGTTTGAACAAGTTAATAAAACAGAATTGAATATTTTATTGTTTCTTTTTTATATTTATTGTAACATTAAAGTAACTTTGCAGAATAGTAATATCAAGTTAAAATACGTATGGAATATTTCTTAGGGAGTGAAATGTATGAAGCAAAATAATTTTCTCTGGAAATAATAATAATCCCCCTCTGTTGACTTTTTGTGCATTTATGGGAAATCGGAACATGCTAAAATAAATACAATGCACATACATAGAAAAATGCGTAAATAAGCAAATCTCCATAGATTCCATTTTTTCAAACTGCACAATGAATAATTAAACGTAAAATATTCTAAGTTTCGTCTACACATTGACTGTCATACGAGATTTTATTTCAATTAGTACGAATCAATCAGAAAGTATACAAATACGAAACTATTATACAATCAATGTCATTAATCATAAAATAGTGCAGCTTTTATTCGACAATATATCTATTTAAACACTTCCTTGCCTACTATCAATACTGATTCTTGAAACTACTCTGAAAATTTTCACGTTTCTGCAATATGCAGGAACAGACAAAATATCCAAGAATAATGTTTTTAACATCACACTCGATAGTCAAAGCAAATTTCTAATCAGAGAAATTTTTAAATGCACAAATCTAGTTACACTTCCTCCAATATTTGTGCCATTTTCGAAAATGTTCCGGCGACAAGTTTGATTGGTCGACAATTTTTGTTACTTCAGACCTAGCGGACCATTTCGTTTCATGGGACCGCTCACATTAAATTCATCGAAACGTCATTGTTTCGCTGGTTTCCGCCAGTACGAAATAACACTCGAAAAGCGTTCTCCAGAGGACCGCGACGGTTTCCGCTACCGACGTCACATAAATACACGCGTGGCCCGCGTTGCCTACAGTTCTATTCCTCCTGTTGGCTTTCCCATCGAGGTCATCGAGATATTGATGGGGAAGAGGAGAAAAAAAAGTTTTTCACGCCTATGGAAACATTATTTCACTGCCGCGATCCACTGCCGCTCTCTATTTTTTATTTTTCTTTTTTTTTTTTATCGTTACATAGTTTTTACCCTTTTCTCTTTTTGTTCTCTTTTCATCACGCGTACTGATGGCACTTCGAAGTTCAAATGGTGGACAAAAGAAATGACTAATACTAATTTATACCAAATAATTAAATTTATATTATTTCAATTTATATTATATCAGTCCTGGATAGACGAGTTTGATTTAAATTGACAGACAAACGTAAAAATTAGACTAAAATTACGAGGTAAATAGGTTTAACAGTAAATTGATTAAAATAACTAAGTGATAATATTCTACAAATAATTACTGTAATATTACTAAAATATATTCTGAAAATAATAACCACCTTAATGTAAAAAAAAATGGCTGAAAGCGATTAAAATTAAAAACTTTCAAACCGTGTAATTTAATCTGAACTCTTCTAAAAGTGTGGATACAAAAGTGAAAGTTATTGAAATTGATGAAGTGCACCTTTTCGCGAATCAATTGTTTCACGTTCCTTTTTTGTTTCTGCGCGACTAAAAATTATCACCGTTTTGCTCGTTGCAGAAAAAAAAGTCCTGTTTTTCATTTGACGCCGCAGAATATTCACACGTGTGTGACGCCGGCACGAGATTGCACGGTGAAAAATAAAATTCCGGGTGTGATTGGTTTGGGGGGGGGGGGCGGGAGAGGAGAATAGTTACAGCAGTATAGTTGCAAAAGTTAAAATTGTTTCTCTTGATGGTACCGGGAAATGAATATAAATAGGATTTGTTTGCAGTCATATTTTTCAGTCAGGCAATTTTTCCTCGTGTTTACAATATTACAAAACGTACGGACTCTCCTTGCCTCTCCGAAATATCAATAATAGACGATCAGTGGATCTCTCAAGGAAATATTAGAGAACGGGGGCGAAGATAGTACGTTTCGGCGAATACAATTTTTAACATTTGATACCGAGGCAGAGAAAATTAATAACGAATGAAATTCTTCTGGCTGATTGTTGATGAGGCGATGATGGCGCGGAGTAGCTTCGAAGGGAAATAACAGCGAGGTAAAAAGGGACGGCAATAATGACGGTAATAAAAAGAAAGGAAAAGCTCGAGTATATCGAGAGTAAAGAAACACAGTGGTAGAAGAGAAATTGATGAAACGTGCAGCTTGAGACTCCCTTTGAGCTCGAAAGCGAAGTTTAAATACCGTTGAACTGTTACGTATTATTACGGGGGTGTTTTCCCTTGGAAAAGCGCGCTCCCATTTTACCATGCTTCACACTGTGCTGTAATCTTTTCCATTTCCCTCATGTTCCTCCTTTAATTACTGTATTTTGCGTTTACGCAAACATGGTAATTTTTTTTCGTCTCACTTTTGCATGTCATCTCACAAGTGAATAAACTTGGTCAACTACGTTTCTTGTGTTTTCTAATCTCTCACGCAAGATACCAAGCTGTACGAATAATTTTTGTTCAACGATAGAACTACCGACGAAAGAGTATAATATTTATAGCAAAGAAAAGTTAATAATTCAATATAGAGGATACAAGCTTCTATTAATATATTTTATCAAAGGCACTCGAGTATGAAATACACTGCTGTAAATATGTGAAAATATTTTCCATAGAAAATTATAAATTAGTCATTTTGACCACTTTGGTAGTTCTAGTGTTTTGACCATGTATCTCTTGAACTCTGTCGTACCGATCCATTTGATCTCCAAACTATCTCGTATTTTTTGATATCTCGCGAGATGTCTAGCTATCTCACGAGATGTCTAGCTGTCTGAATAATTTTTGAACACTCGAGCGTTTCATAAACGAATAACCCCGTTGCAGAGTGCCACTTGATCAACGTTCGATTCGATTGGAAATAGTTGTTGCTCTGTCAATTAAAAAAAATCGGCCTTCAAAAAAAGAAAAAACAAAAAAAAAAAAACAAAAGATTGTTACGTCAAAGCGCGAATCGTTCGAGTTTCCGATGAATGTAATCGCATTCCATAGGCCGACCCGTGCAATATCGCGTGAAAGAGAGAGAGAGAGAGAGAAAGAAAGAGGAGAAAATAAATGGCCACGGGCCGCCGACAGTTCGAATAGAAACGTTATTTTGCGGTATTTATTTGATCTCGGCGATGCATGATTTACGAGCGGGCTGCTTAACCAGCAGATAATAGCGCCGTTGCCCAAAGCAGTTTCGCAAAATGAAAGAAATCGAAACGGCCGATCACATATCATCTGCGGTGAACAGGGCTTTCTCACGTGATCCCTTTGTTTCGCGGATTTTTCCTGGCCGGTGTGCCTCGCTCGCCAGGGTGCAAGCAACATGTCCCATAATTCTTCATCCTGATCGTTCAATATAACGTCTCTATTATTAATGTCAGGTTCCTGGCGATGTCTGAGCTCGACGCGAGGCTTAGGCTACGCGCCTCCGTGCTATTTCATCCGGTTCACGTTTACGTGACGGCGAGTTTTTCTCGCGGCAAATGTCTTCGACGTGAAAGTGAGTTCTAGTTTTTCTCTCTCTCTCTCTCTTTACTTTTGTTCTTTCGTCGTTTTTTTTTCTTTTTTTTGACGAATTTTATTTACGTATTGTAATTACTTGAGATTTTGGAATTTCTGGCGAATAGAGAGAAAGAGAGTTTCACTGGGTTTTTGTATTTATTTTTATTTTTTATTTCGCGTTGATTGATATTTATACTGGCTCCGCTTCGATCTTTGAGTCGTTCGTGTAATGAAAAGGGACGTTTCAGTAATAAAAACAGATGCTTTAAAAGGGATTTTAATATAAAATTGAAACAAGAAATGGGGAATACAGAGAGTGTAATAGTTGTATTTTGTTCAAAGCGAAGATATTTATTATTGTTAGCGAAGTATTACTGGGTCGAATAAACGACCTCTTCTTAAGCGAAATATGATGCAACTAAATATTAATTCATTATTAACAAATAACTGATGAATGATCGATAAATGAATAATCAACCATTACTAGATAAACAATTAATCGTTAATAAATAAATAAATAATTATTGATAAATCATAATAAATTATTACTAACAAAATATACGTCATATATATGAATATTACACATTGCACAAAATGCAAATATAATATATATTATACAGAGAAAAATGCAGAGAAACTTTTCATACAGTCAAGTAATTATAAAATAAAGTTGTCAATAAGCGATTCCTCTGTCTCAAATCTGATTAAATGTAATGAAACGTCAATTTTCAAAAAAAAAAAAAACTAATAAACGAGCAATCGATGATCGAAACATCAATTAACGAAGAATTTAGAAATGGCTCTTCGAAGAAAACTCGAAAGGCATAGGCAAGAAGAGAGTTTCCAGAATAAATTTTTTCGAAATAATTCTCCACAAGATACTGTCAAAATTCTAATGTACAGAGCCAATTCCCAAGTACAAAAAAAAAAAAGAAAGAAGAAAAATAATAATTCACTACTAGTTGAACGAGTTTCATTTTCATAATTCTTTGGCAATGTGTTCTACTGAAAATTCAACGCGTGTTTTCGCGCGCGCAGCAGGACGTTTAATTCTCGCGGCGCAGCGCAGCGTCGCTCGTAAATTACACAAGCTTGGCGAAACCACAAAGGTCGATATTGCCATTGTACAGGCCGGGATTTCTGCCGGCTTGCTTCATTTCTTCGGCGATATTCGAATCTTTGCCCCCTCACCCTTGTCACCGGCAAACTTCCGTTTCGCCCTCGTTCCTGATTGCTGCCCCCGAAAGGAAATGCCGCGGGACAAATTACGCGACAAACGGAATTTGATTTCGTATTGATCGTTGATCGATACGAAGTGAAAAAAGAAAAAGGAGGTGCAATTACGCATCTCTTGCTTTTGAAAAGATTTAAACGCAAAAAAAGAGTAATAATATTATTTATTCGTGCATCCATCTAAGTTAGTGTAATTTACGTGACAATTCCAAGGAGCAATGATACCTTCACGATCTCGACAAAGTCGATCTTCGTAAAAGTTTAGCACATTTTTTCCTGCATTGTCCAAATTACTGTGTAACACGTATACTTTATAAAATTCGTCAATAAACGAGAATAGCTCATTTTCTATCCGATATATCGCCCGCAACAATTTTAGTTCATTTTCAAAATTTAAGAAATTTTTCTCGCATAATAAATTATAATGTAACACGTATACTCTGTATGATTCGTCAATGAACAAGAATAGTTTCCACAACGGTATACAACTCTCAATTCACATAAAACTGTCAATGACGAGGATCACGTTTTATGTTGTGATCAAAAATATATTTTGCCGCCCCTAATACTTTCTAACTTCCAAAATAAGTTTCTCTCGCATTGTGCAATACATAAATATTCCATACAATGAGTAAATATAAATAACTCCCTCTAATAACAAATATTACGCTATTCTACTAGCTTAGCTCTGTCAATAAATAAGTTTCTACAAAGACCAACGACTTTGTTAACCCCTTGCGCTAGTAACCGGTTCACGGACCATAACGAGTGACCAAGCCGTGTAAAATAATTCGTCTTCTTTCTGAATTCATCGGTATGTCACTGGATAGAAGTAATAAATTTATTATTTATTTTACCTGGGTTATATTTCAATATACTTAAAGCTAAGAAAATATTGCAATTTTGGGCCAAATATTCTCAACGTCGTTCCAATGCAAAAGGTAGGATCCATCGATAAAACTACTAAAATATAGAGATAGTCTCCACAACAATCTGCAGTATTTTCTTATCCCACACTCTGTACCATCAAACGACAGGTCACCAATGCACGCGTCCTCGCTATTTCCGCCATTGTCCGATCGACGCCTCTTTAATTATCCATTAATTAGTACAGCAGGGTGGCTTCATACAATGAAATCGTAGGTCAAGCAATTAAGAATCACAGTGCCACGTTTGCTCGCACCGTTGGATCAACACAGCAGTTCTGTTTCGCGTAATTGCATATCGGCCCCCAACCAGAATCCATCTAACCGTGTCGTTCATCTCTCCCTCTCCCTCCTTCTCTCTCTCTCTCTCTCTCTTTCTTTCTCTCTCGCTTTCTCGCAGTTCGTCCAAACGAGCGACGTCGCTGTCCACCGGAAGGAACTCGCTTAAAGGGAGTTTCGCGAACTTTAGGAATGAGTAATTAAGCGGCACTCGGTTAAGTGCACTCGCTACCGACGAAACGAAACTTCGGCTCTCTCCCCCTCCCTCCCACTCCCACCCCCTCCCCCTGAGTATCGGCGATTCGATTTGAAACCCGGGGCCGAGGCCTCGATTTCGCCGGAGCTTTTGAAAAAGTTTCCCTTTTTATCAGAGAGACACGACCCTCGGCCGCTCGGTCTCGCGTCTCCCTTTCTTTCTTTCTTTCTTTCTTTCTTTCTTTCTTTCCCATCGGTTTCGGTTCCTCTCCCGATTTTCCCGGTTGTCCGTCTTCCTTCTAACTCTAGATTGAACTACGGCCTTTCTAACCGGTCCAGTTTGTTCGTTAATACCCCTTCGATCGTCCGGGCGTTCGCGGAGTTGGCGTACGTTTTTCGTTCGTCCTCGAACAAAAAGAAATTTGCTCCTCCGCCAGGCAGTAACGCTCGTTCCGAACGAACGCGGCTGAGGTTGTAGTTTCGCGTTGGGATGGTTTGTTGTGAACTTCGAGGCTGGAAACGGTGTACAGGGCATCGCAAGTTCTCGCGGCGCAGCCGTGGAAATTGAAAATGAGCGAAACGTTGACCGCTTGCCTTGTTAATAACCGTAGTATTCTCATAATTTGATCCGTAGTTATAATTTTAGTTACGTTTAAATATAACAGATAGTCTGTTTGTTGATCACAGAGATGTGACGAAATATTTCGGTTCCCTTTTTAAGAGGACCAGAGTCGAGACGAGTTGAAAGACCGAGTCGCGAGAGAGCATTCGAAAAGAGCTATTAAAAGTGTCAATTGTGTTGTTATTCGAGTTGTTAATTCGTGTTGATCGAATGATATTCGTCTTGTTTAATTATTTGTTGTTCCATTATCGTTACTCCTATTAACATAAACATTATTTATATTATATCTCTAAATATATCTCTGAATATATCTCAGTGCTATCTATAGTTTTTCGAATTGTTCGCTTGAACCGAAAATGATGAATCGTAGCAACAAGTTTCTAACATAAGAGTCGAAATTATTATTACAAGCTACGAGTACGAACATCTACAAAGTATAATATAGAGTAACGTTAATGTGGAGTATAATAATTGCAATGTCAATCTCCGAGCATGTTTGAATATTTGAAAAATGTCCGGGAGAAAGGGTTAAGGGTGTGCTTCAGTTAGTACAACAGATTAGTGTATGTTTCTTCATCCACGCGAATACATTGCGAGATATTTTTTGAAAAAAGTTAATAAACTACATATAAATACTAAAAGATTGGTTATTATATGTGACACATAATGTCATATAACATACATTCCGTGTTTAATTAGGTAAATTATTGCTATTGGATTCTTTAAGAAGTGTTCAAAGTCGATTTTCTCGAAAACGAGGTGGCGAAGTTGTCAATAAAATTTTATATAAGCTTTATTTTTAATATAATTTTATATTTATTTTACATTTATATTTATTTTACATTTATATTTATTTTACATTTATATTTATTTTTAATATAATTTAATTTTGTATAAGCTTTATTTCTCCACGTTGAATCACGAAACTAGAACACTCTGTATACGCAGGAAGGTGCAAGGGGATGGGCAAGGTAGAATTAATTGTACGAATTTAGAAGTTTCGTGCCGAGCAAAGGGGGTGAGTTTTTCGGTGGTAAGGTTTCGGAGAATATCTCGGAGAAACGAGAGTTGCTTGTTTCGTGGAGTTTGGATTTTTATACTGGCGATCGCTTAATTTGCCCTCTTCTTGTTCTCAGATATTCAACTGTAGCATTTGCCGGGTTGGAAAGTTATAAATTTTTGACGGAGGAATTGTAACTTATTTTCAAGCTCGTTACTTGAACTTCGAAGGTTCAATTTAGATATCTTTGTGAAAATAGTGAAAGTCTTAAAAAATTGTTTTAAATAGCGTTAACTACTGCAAATACTATTATTTTAAGTACTGCTAAATATTGTAAGAATATAAATATTATACAAATATTATAGTTTGGGGAAAGAATATTCAAGAGAAGATTTTTAATGCTGTCTTTCAAGAATGTTTAAGTTTAGGTTAGGTTAAGAATGGTACTTATTACTGATGAAGATTTATGCAATTTCGTATCTTCATGAAGATAATTAAAAAAGTAGAACTTTATCAGTTAAACTATAGTTCGAGAAAGGAACATGAGAAAAGTGTTTTTTTAATGGCTTTTCAAAATGGTTATTACTGAAATGGTACTTTATTACCGGACTGTGAAGGTTTATACAGTTTTGTATCTTTAGGAAGATAATTAAAGAAGTAGAATTCTTCTTTTTGCTACTTGGGTGGAAAATTATTTTATCCGTTAAATACTACAAATTTTATAAATATTGTAATTTGGAGTGTTCTTTCGATAATGTCCTTTAAAAATGATTCATCGATCATTGACTATATAACATATTCATGTCTGTTGATTTATCTTATTTGCATGAACTTTTGCAGTTACAACGCTGTAATTACGTATCTGTATCATAATATTAATTATATACCTACTCAGTGAAAGTTAGTCACTAGACAACGAATCAATCTCTACCAAAAAAAAAAAAAAAAAAAAAAAAAAAAAAAGAAAAAACGCAGTATGATATTTGAATATCATACTTAAATCGTCTAAACTTTCAACCTCGCGGACTGTTGAACGATAAATTCACCATTTAGCGAAATAGCCATGAAACACCAAATCGTTATATTAAGTACACTCGTCCAGGTAAACAGGCTGAAGTGGTTAAAATCCTTAGAGGCGGCGCGAAGGAGGGTTCTCGAACGAGAAATTCCCGTTTAACCGAGCGTGAAACTTTTAGTCGAAAACAAAATTCCCGATGAAAAGAACTATTTCGAGGCAAAATGCCCGTGTGTCTGTGAGTTAACGTGTCGGAATCGGGAACGTCAAAGATCCCGTCGAACTATTAAATCAGATCGGCGAAACTTTTAATTGTGTCAGACCGTCTTAGCCAAGTGTCGCCTAACACGATTCATCCCTTTCCCTCGTCAGATCTTGTTTCCCGTTTAATTAAACGTCGTAAAATTATAAGCCGGACAGTTTATTGACACGGGAGGACGTAACCGATCGGTAATTACAGACGAATTGATCAGGCTCTCGAACGAGAGAGTCGTGAATGTCTCTTACGTTCCCGATTAGTTACTTTCACGCAGTTAGGCTATTCTTTGAAGGCGATTCGATTGGTAGTTAGACACCAGTCGATCTTGTTTCTATAACGTTTGATTCAATTGCAGTCAGTTCAATTTAATTGCAATCAGTCCGATTTTTAGATTTTAGAATTTCGTACGGCGGCTGACAGAAATTTGTTCGAACTCGTCGAAGAATATTTATTTGTGCAAAACGCGGATAAAAGAAAGTTTAAAGAATAGTAAGATTTACAAAGAAACAAACTGCGGATTTCTATACAAAATTTAAATATGTAAAGATGTAAAAAATATTTAAATAAATATTCACTTGAATTCTATCTCTTTAATATTCGTAAGAAATATAAATTTGTACAAAAATCCGCAGTATAGTAATTTCAGAATTAAGTCATACGCAGTAAAAAATGTTTAATACGGAAATTAATTAACAGTCAGATTAACAACAGTAACAATTTTAATTCTTCACTATTTTTCAGCCATTGACAATCAATAGAATTTAGATACTAGTTAACTTAATTTTTCAATGTTTAATTTTATTTTTTATTAATTTAATATTGGACCAATCTTCCTTCTTCAAACAAGTTACACAAATCTGGTTAAAATTGGATCTCTTTGTTGAAATGTACATTTTTCAAAATTCTCGCGAATTTTAGAGAAGATAGAAAGATAGTTCAGTCACTTTTACATCCTTGCAAAGATTACCAACTGCGGATGCCCCTGAAACTAATTACAACAGCTCCGAGCGCGACGCGAGTCCTAGTTTCTTAAAAAATATATATATATAATTGCAAGATTCAAAGTAAACGAAATTAGAACTTTAAACCAAGTAAAACGTTCGCATTAACCTACATACAGTCTCATCTCGAATTTCCCCACGTACTTACTAATTACTCCGACGTTTCTAAAAGCTGATTAAACAAAAAAAAAAAAAAAAAAGAAAGAAGGAAAGAAAGAAAAAAAGAAAAAATAAAAGAGAATTTCACGCAACTTATACGAAACGTTCTAAAATGTAACCGTATAATAGTTGCCGAACAAACCCCGTGGAGTGTTGAAAATCCTTTTTCTCAAGATTTAAATTTCTGTACCTAGAAAGCATCACTATGTATTTTAAAATATACAAAAGCATCAGAATGGGCCCAATATCTAGAAAGTTGATATTTAATATCTAATAATAATATTCATTGCACTGGTATATTTATGAAAGTTACATTTATGAAAAAATATTCTTTCTACAAAGTGCTAAATATCTGTCAAAAATATAATATAAAATCCACGAACAATAAAGAAGAAAGTTTTATTACGAAATAACGACTTCTTCCGAAGAATATTTTCTGAGAAAATTTCTCTGAGAAACAAGACCATTTTCACAACCCTTCATTTTTAAATACAATTAATTAAAGTTGCATTACTGCAAAAAAAAAAAAAAAATTGACATTACGAAATGAAATACCGATCCACTCGAGAGAGTCTTGAGTAAATTTGCGATGCCGCATGTACCACATACATCGAACAAAATCCGTGAAAGAACATCGCCAATCCCCTGACAAATTAATAGATTATAAACCGTGGCTCGCAGTTTCCACAGAGAATAGATGTGGCAACAAATCACGATATAATCGAGGCCATAAAAGGTTAAAACCCGGGTTCCACCGGTAGTTGGGAACGGACCGCTGCCTCCCGCCCCGTAAAACGGGGCAATTTGTTTACCATACTGACGACTGATTATATTACCATTCGCAGACACGGAGAATCCGAAAGTTTCGACGTGCCCGACGTCCTTTGAAGTGCGGCTAAGCCCCGGCGAGCGAAATCGCTTAATATTCTGGCAGGAGCCAACGTTCACCGACAACGTCGGCATCGAGCGGGTCTACAAAACGAGGGTGAGCAAACGACATCGAATTCTGGCCCGGGGTAATCCCCGCGCTGTCACCCCCTCGCGTTCTCCCATTCACCCACGCCTCCACCCTCCCGACATTTCCCTCCCTGGTCGGCCGAAAATTTCTGCTCGCGTTTGATCTCGGGGAAGATGACGCCTCGCGACGCCATCCCCTCCTTTGTACGTTCGACTTTATTTCTCCCTTTATTTCCGCGTGGAAATACGCCCCCCTTCACCCCCTTTCTTCCACGTTCCACGCCGCGACGAAATAAGAATCCGTCGCGCTCCTCCCCACCCCCTCTTCTTCTCCTCTTGTTCGTTCGCGAGACGGTTTATTAAAACTTCTGCCGTTAACCACTTGCGCTGGCAACTGATTGCGGACCGTAACGAGTGACCGAATCGCGTGTACAATAACTCGCCGATTTCTTTTCCAACTCGTCAATTTGGAGAACGTTTTGCGAAAATTTTCGCGACTTTTATACGTTTGTGCTTTCATTTGGGAAGCGTTCATCGTCAATGCTTATAACGTGTTAGGTTCTCTTTCTCTGTAAATTTCTATAAATTTGCAAAAACATTCTAACCGCTTGCAGCAACTGATTGCGGACCATAACGAGTGACCAAACCGTATACAATAATTCGCCGATTTCTTTTCCAACTCGTCAATTTGGAGAACGTTTTGCGAAAATTTTCGCGACTTTTACACGTTTGTGCTTTCATTTGGGAAGCGTTCATCGTCAACGCTTATAACGTGTTAGGTTTTCTTTTTCTGTAAATTTCTATAAAATTTGCAAATTTTAATTCTAACCGCTTGCAGCAACTGATTGCGGACCATAACGAGTGACCAAACCGTATACAATAATTCGCCGCTTACTTTTTGAACTCGTCGGTAATAAATTTATTATTTGTTTTGTCTGGGTTTTACTTAAATATACTTGGAACTCAAAAAAATATTGCAATTCTGGGACAAAAATTCCTCGACGTGCGTGGCACGTCATTCCAGCGCAAGAGGTTAACGATCGAACTTGACAATTAACTTGACCGTGGTGCTTTCATCCTGTTAATTTACTTGTCGTGTCTCGTGGATCAGGCAACGAAAGAAATTATTGAACCATCGAAACGAGGTTTTTCTAACCTTCCTTTCCTTTTTCTTAATTTTTCCTTTCTTTTTTTTTTTTAATTTGCGATGGTTCGAATTGTACGACGGGTTATGTCACTGAAGTTTACATGATTTTACAAAATTTATCAAATTGTCTATCTTATTTAATCCTGGTTGAAATAGTTAGTATTCTTTGTTAATATATTGATTCGTTGCGACGAAATATCAGAGCGCAGACTACATTAAAATTAGCAGAGAAATTTACTAGCAATATGTTAAGAAGTATATCAAAAGAAAGTTGAATTCAAAAATTTTTCGTCAATCATAGATTGCTTTGGAATATTCCGCTTCGCGATGCAAATCCATCTTCTTTCTTATTCTTCCAAATTGAATTAAGATTGAAAGATCGTCTCTCCTGCGTTCGTTCTTTCTCTGTGACCAAACAACTCGCAGTGGAATAAGAATTATTATTATAATACTCGAAACGATCTTCTCAAACGATCGAGACAACATGAAACAAAAGCATAAAAATTTCGACCATCACAAAAGAGTTAATTACCCCCTTATTTTTTTTTCAATTTTCAACAGATTTCTCAAAACAACTCGCAATAGAATTGGAATTGTTATTAATTATCTTCTCGAAACGATAGCTCGAGAGAGAGAACGTGAAAGAAAAGCATGAAAAATTTCAAGAATCACAGCGCTGGTTAACCTTCCCCTGACTTTTTTCAATTTCTATCTGTCTGCACTTTTGTTTGTACGGGTCTCCTCGCCCCCAGCCGCGCCACCCGGTCTGGACTTTTACTTTGAAAGGATCGGGGCGGAGTGGATGCGGTTCGGGTAGAAAAGTTTGCGGTCGATGGTAATTAGCCAGCGGTTAAGTTTCAAGCACGCGAACGCCAGGCAGGCGAACGACACCGCGATCGTCGCGTGTCGTTATAACGCGATAACATGCTCGCGAATTGACCGGACAGGCGATAATTGGCCCAGCCCGTAATTGGCGGGCTTCCTCTCCTACACGCGACGCTAATAAACGCGACGTTTCGACGTGCAACGGCAAATTGCTAAGTTGCGTCAATTAAAGTGGCTTCCGAGTGAAAGGTGTATGTGCGAGAGAGAAAGAGGGCGTAGAGGAGATTTAAAAAAAGAAACGAAGGAAAAACGAAGGCAATATCAGGGAGAAGGGAGAAAAGTATGGGTAATGAGAATGAGGCGAGCAAGAGGTGTGAGAGAGTGGAGGATAATGGTAAGTGAAAATAACAACCGGGGTTTTATGGTGTCGAGTTTACAGTCGGGTTTATTATATAATACTATACTACTACGGGATGTTAATATACATTTCTGGGGGAAAGTTCCAAAGATTTGTAAAATGTGTAAAATATTTGGAACAGATTATTTATTAGATAATTAGATTATTTATTTCTCTGTGGATCGTGTTTCTTTAGATATGATATAGTAAGAATATAAAATTATAATAAATAATTATAATATATAATATAATATAATATAAATAAAATTATCATCGATCCAATAATGAGAAGTGGTATCAGACTATTTGACAAGTGCAATGCGTTAAAAGTCGATCGATAGATTATATGTTTTATATTGTATTATATTTTGAAACAGAAGTAAGATGAAAAGGGTTTAGAATTTAATCATTTGTTTTAGTAACCGATCGGATAAAAAATTTCGACTCAGTAATTTTTCATAATCGTCTACGATTTCACGATATAATAACAATCTCGATTAACAGTCCCTATTCATTCGTTCATTCGTTCATTCATTCTGAAATGAATATTGAGAAAAGAAGAATAGGAGATGAATGAATGAGAGAGTCAATTGAAAGACGAGAATCAATCGATATGAGGGAGAAGGTCTCGAGAAAACTTATTGGAAATTCTATATCGATGGAACTCTGTGTCTGGGAATGCACAATAAATTATCAAACGATAAACAAAACTCATTATCGCACGTCTCAGCCAATTTTAAATAAGATTTAATGCTATACACGTCGAGCGAATTTATTAGATTTAGGCAACAAGAAGCGTTCGTTGAAAAATTGAGTTTCATTGCATGTAACGTTTTAAAAACTATATAGAAAATTAAAAAGTATATAAAAAATATATTTAAAAATATACAGAAAATATATAAAAACATATAAAGAAATAGAAAAGTGGAAAAATAATTTGTCAACTATGACTCACACTGAAAATTATCCCTAAATTCCTGATTCATTGAACTAAAAAATATATTACCAATTATTCTTTTTTCTCCTTGTTAATTATCAAATTAAATTTCACTACACTCAACAGTTCAAAATGATATATAGAATTATAGAACAATATCTCTGTCATACTGAAAATCGTCCCTGAATCCCTGATTCATTGAATTAAAAGATATAATACCAATTATTCTTCCTTCTCCTTGTTGATTATCAAATTAAATTTCACTGCACGTAACAGTTCAAAATATAGAATTATAGAACAATATTTCTGTCACGTTGAAAATCGTCCCTAAATCCCTGATTCCTTGAACTAAAAGATATATTATCAATATTCTCCTCCTTGTTAATTATCCCTCAGTACCTTCCACTTCACTAAATTAAGATGCAACAGTTCAAAATGATATAAAAAATAGAAAAATACTCGGTCCAGTCAACAATATCTCTGTCACGTTGAAAATCGTCCCTAAATCCCTGATTCCTTGAACTAAAAGATATATTATCAATATTCTCCTCCTTGTTAATTATCCCTCGATACCTTCCTCCTCACTAAATTAAGATGCAACACTTCAAAATGATATAAAATATATAAAAATACTCGGTCCAGTCAACAATGTCTCTGTCACGCTAAAAAATCGTCCCTAAATCCCTGATTCCTCAAATTAAACGCTATATCAATTCTTCTTTATTAATCATCGCGTCGCGTGCATGAAAAGATACAGAGGAAACGTTTCGTTCGATCGGAAAAAGGAAAAAAATCAGCGAGACACGGCAATTGAAAATTCGCCGACATCGAATTCAAACTTGAAAAAATTTGAAAATTTTAAATAACATCGCGACGACGACGACGACGACGACGACGACGACGATAATGCTTGCGTGTTTCAATCTCTCGCGAGACGAAAATTTAACATCGGCCGTGTTGTATTTCCCGTGCAGGAACCTGGACAACTGATGTACCCCGGCATTCACAACGTGCGCTACATCGCTTCCGATGCAGCCGGAAATCGAGTCGAATGCCATTTCTCGATACACGTGCGAGGTAAATTTATGTAATACCGGCGAGCAGCTCGCCAGAGGGCGATCGATGATATCGAGCGGCGGCGACCTTCGCCGAATATTTTCGGCTGGTAAATTGGGAGGGTGGACAGAACGTCCTGTTAGCCGGACGCGATGATTGCCTGTTATGTACGATCACTGTGGAGAGTGAAGGATCCTGGTTTATGGTTTGTTAGGAGATTGGACGCTGAAGAGTCGCTCGCGTGTGCGCGTTTGCAGGCGATGTTGTTCCTATTAGCGTGGTAATAGGGGAGGGGGTGTTTGTGCGTTCGAGCGTGTACAGCGTGTTGGGAGATGTAAAAATGTACAGAGTCACGGATAGGAAATAGGAGGATAGAAAAATGAAAGACAGTAAAGATAGAAATAGAAATAGAGGTTTTAAAGATATACGAAATGTTTTAGGTATAGTGCGATAATAAGGGGGATGTTTATGCGTTCGAGCGTGCAAACTCCGAGGATTGGAAATGTAAAAATGTACAGAATCGTACGCACGTACATATTGGAAAATATTAGAAGACGCGCATGGATAGAAAATAGGAAGATAGAAACAGAGGATAGAAAAATGACTGATAGAAAAATAGAAATAGAAACAGAGGGTTTAAAAATATACGAAAAATGTTTGAAGTATAGTGTGACAATAGGGGGATGTTTATGCGTTCGAGCGTGTAAAGGGTTGGAGATGTAAAAATGTACAGAGTCGTACGTATAATATTGGAAAATCTTGGAAGATGCGCATGGATAGAAAATAGAAAGATAGAAAAATAGAAATAGAAATAGAGGATTTAAAAATATAAGAAATGTTTGAGGTATAGTAGTTAATTGGGATCGTTCACAACTTTCAACTTTTTTACAAGCTTTTGGTGAAATTGTAGCTGTGTGAATTGTAGCTTAATGACAAATATTATTGAAGCAAATGCATACAGCGAAAAGCACAACGATGGAAAATTGTCGATAATTTAAACTTTGTAAAGGAAAATCATATAACGATCCATTTGATCTCGTTTCGAAGCACGGAATCTCTACTCCAAGTTCGTTGTTTTCAAAGATGATCTCATATCAAAGAGTGGGAAAATAAAAAGCTATTTCTTTTTGGAACATTGTAAAAATTAAAAAAAAAAAGAATTTAAATATCTCTGGAAATATTAAAGAAATTTTTCGCACCTAGATCTATTATCATTTCAAAGAGCTACTGTACAATTTTTTATTAAATTTTGAATGTTAGAATTAAACGATAATAACTCAAGAAATCGTTATTTAATTCTTTTTACAATTTTCGAGGTAAAAGTATCTTTTTCATTCATCATTTATGTTAAAATCATCTTTGGAAAAAATAAATTTAAAATTGAAAGTAGAGATCTTAAGCTTTAAATGAAACCAAGTAGACTGTTCTATGTACTTATGGCAATTTAAATTATTGACAATTTTTCATCGTTGGTTCAATTATGCTCTTTACTGTGCATATACAGGATATCCTGCAACTCATGATCGACTGAAAGGTAAACATGAATAAAGTTAAAAAGACAGAATAACATTTGTTTCACCAAAACCTTTTTCATTTTCGAGAAAATTTCGAGTTTGAAAATTTACCAACTACACTCGAGTTATTTGGGAGATAATTTATTATTTTTGAATGACGCATAAGAATACAAAACGTTAAAAAAAAAACAGTGATCGTTCTAAACGATATTTAAATATCATCGATCCACTAACAGTGTTTTGAAATATTAGTTGTTTCATTTACAGTTACTGTTAAACTAAACATTAGGTTAAAATAAAAACTTACTGTTAAACAATTATGGGAGGATTTTCTACAAAATTTTACGCGAATAATGAAAAAACAGATCTTTCAGTCTCATTCGAGTATAATATTAAAACTTTCAACATAAAATTCTTTCTCGTGAAATGTGATAATTACTGAAATGTTCTGCAGAATATTCTTTCCATTACTTCAGAAAAATAAATTAGCATCGTTCAGAAATAATCACCAAGACTTTATAACTTTGGCAATAAAATAATAATCACTGGAAATGGGAAGCTAAATTACTGAAGCGTAACTTCGTTCATGAAATGCCAAATTATTAAGAACGCGGGACGACATGTAGAAATAATGTTCCGTCATTCTGTCTCATCGGTCAGATAATATCTCTCTGGTTAGTTCGATCATTTAATCAACTTGGGCTAATTACATCGGCTTAATGGGTTCAATAAAGGCAATCCTCCCATAAAATCTCCAAGAATCACCTCGATAAGAAGAAGAATTCTGCTTTCGTCGAGGGCGAAAGGTCACGGTGGAATTTCGGTCGACGATAACATCGATCGGTCATGATAAAAAAAAAAAACGATTAAACGATCTTATCTGATGTCTCGTACATTTTCAGAATCCGAGCATCGTCGAGATTCCGAGGTGAGTTGAAAAGAAATTCGTATGTGTTTTCTTATAGTTTTCTTAATTTTTCATCTGGGTGAACGTAACTCTACTCTCCTTGTCTCGCGCCATTTTCTGCCATCATCCTTTTCCTCTCGCGTCACAAGCTTTACTGTTGCATGCTGCCTCGCTTGCAATTGCTGCTAAAATTTGTTTCACTTATGTTTCAATTCAACTTTTGATTTTCAAACATATTATTCGGAGCTTTCGACTTGTTTTTTTGTATTTCACTCTTTCACTTAGCTAATTACGCATGCTACTGTTTGTCGCTTTAATTAAAAAAATCACGTTCACGTAGTTGCGATATACACTTTCACACTTGCGACTTGTAATCATGTTGCGTAATTGTAAACATTTCATTGTCATTCTAGATCTTCTACTCGAAAAAGAAATCGTCACTTTGCAATGACGTTTCAATAATAATTAATTGAGAACAATGCGCCGCCTTCGATGCAACAACGACGCTCCACGACGGTAATTTCACCTAGGTGCCCGCTTTAGATTTAAAACACGTGCAGAACGTGCGCGTAACTACGTGTTCCATTTCCTCCGAAAAATCGTAAACTTATTCGCAGCGGAGAGCCCGAAGGTGGATACACGAACGTACGAATCTTTCCTCCAGGCGAGACATAAATTCGTTGCCGTTGCATAATTCGACGGTGACGAATACGAGCGGGTCTCGCCGGAAATCCGGTATCCATCGCGTGATCCCTTGTCTTTTCTTTCGTTCGTTCTCTCTGCCTCTCTGTCTCTCCTTTTATGGAAGAAAACTCCCAGAAGCCGCCGTAGGCGGGAGGAGGATGTTGTTGCGTGTTCGAAAGCGTTCCGGCTGAGAAAATTTTAAAACGTTCGGTAGGTTTACTTAGTTTACCGCGCGGTTTACGAGGGTGGATTTCCCGGCCCGAGCTCTGACAGACAACTTTATAGTGGTTGCGCGAGTTTTTCATCCCGTGGTAACGATAGCTTCTTGTAATGGAAATGGCTGTGTACGCAGCTGTAAACGCGACGCCGGAGGTTTCGGTGTAACCCGTCTTGGGAATTTCGTTTCCGCGGTTCCGTGGCCTTTTTTACACGCGGATGCCAGTTATTTATAATAATTAAAATATATTAATAAATTATATTGATTATTTATGATAATTAAAATATATTAATCGTTCGTTACTATAACATTACTATACATATTACATATAATATGTAATATTATATTATTGTATTATATTATAGTAATGTTATATACATATTATATTAATAAAATTAATATAATATATATAATACTATATATAATTAGTTATTACATAAATATATATATAAAATTAATAAGTTTTATATTACAGTGTAATATTGGACATTATAGCATTATGTTGAAAAATATTAATATAATATTACATGCATTGCTATAATAATAATATATAATATTATATTATTATATTATATTATAGTAATATTATATATATATTATATATATATATATATTAAATAATAATATATATAATAAATAAAATTAATATAATATATATAATACTATAAATAATTATTATATAAATATATATAATAATTAAAAAGTTTTATATTATATAGTGTAATAATATTGGATATTATAGCATTATGTTGAAAATTATTAATATAATATTACATACATTGTTATAATAATATTATATTATAGTAATATTATATACATATTATATTAATAAAAAATTAATTATTGTATAAATATATATAATTAATTATTGTATAAATATATATAATAATTAATAAGTTTTATGTTATAGTGTAATATTGGATATTATAGCATTATGTTGAAAATTATTAACATGCATTGCATATAATGTTATAGCAATATTATATATATTATATTAATAAAATTAATATAATATATATAATACTATAATTAATTATTATATAAATATGTATAATAATTAATAAGTATTATATTATAATAATAATGTTGGATATTATAGCATTATGTTGAAAATTTATAATATAATATTACATGTCCTGCTATAATAGCGAGAGTAAATATTATAATATAATATTGAGTATCAATAATACAGATGTTAGATATTATAATTACAAAACAAGGATTATTTACTCTATAACCGGAATTTCGTTTAGTTTACTAAAGAAAAAGATGATCGGTTAATCATTGCTGAATAACTTTATATATTTATGTTCAACAATATATACTTAATTATTGGATAAAGTCATTTGAACACGGAAGCAATTATAAAATAATTGTAAAAACACAATACTAATATTTATAAATATGTCTTCGCCTTCGGTCATTATATACCGAAATAATTTCAAACGCTAAAATTTGTACACGTAGTTACGTATTATAAAATAACTTGAAAAACTTCAAACATCCAACGAAAGGAGAAATTTATTTTCTTCCTATTGTGTTCTCTCAAATTTTATCTAGCGAGAGTAAATATTATAATATAATATAACTGTGTGCGAATATAAACCGAGATTCAAATTTACATTACACTTATATTTTATACTACATATTTTGTCTCCTGCTTTCTATTTTGAACCATCTCGAGAGTTCGATTTAAAAAATAAAATAAAATACTTGTACGTATTATGCCAATGAGAAAACAGACAAACTGATCTGCGATATAACTGATCAGTCGACATCTCGGTGTGATCGTTTTATTAATGCAGCAGCATCACCGTTAATGAGAAATCAATTAAACCACCTGCCGATTATTCGAGTACTCATTAATTAAACTCTTGATTATCTATATGCATAATAACCGTGCCGTTATTGGCATAATTGGCGTATCATCGAACTGGTAAACCATATTAATCCTTTCGACGCTTCGCGACGTTAATTAACGTTGGCACTGATTAGCTTCCACTTTCTTACTGCGTATTTCAGCATTTCCCTCCCATTCTTCTGTATTATCTGATCTAACGAGTCTAGATAAGCAATTAACGCGTTGCGTTCAATTTAAGAATCACACGCGCACGTTGGACACTCCGGTAACTGTAATTACAGTTGCGTGCGACCAACAGGGTAAACTAACATTAACGATCGTTTAATAATTGAGATCACGTTTCAACAGCAGTGACAGCTACGTATTATTCACGGTGATTTAGATCAAACGTTACGTAGGAATTTGTACAGGTCCTGTATTTAATTAAATAACCTGACCGACTGTCGTGGACTTTGATTAATGCATAAATAATTAGTTGGACGTTGTTGAGAACGTAATACATATATCGGCGGCGGTTTCGTGAATTATCGAAATGATTGTGTCTGTCAATCAATTATTTCAATAACTCTGATTAATATTTCTAACAGCAAAGATTTCGCAGAAAATTAGTTAATAAAAATGTTAGACCAACGAATTTTGTTTTATAACAGCATTAAATTATTCAGCCTCGAACTTGTTCATCGTCGTCAACATTAAGCGAGGACAATTTATTATCTGTCGTTCTCGATCTAAATCAGAGTGATTGCCTGGGCGTCCGGCGTTAAGATAATGAATACCAAAGTGGCAACACCATCGCGTTAATTTCAAACGATCGAAAGAAATCTTCAAACAATCGAAATCGTTCTGCTCTCGTTTTTTTTTGAGTTTTACGTATATGGAAGGAATTTTTGAAAATGATTTTCAGTTGAATATTGATTCAGAAATTTAAACATGTACATTTATGTTCAAGCAGAAATTAATTCTGATCCAGCACCGAATATACCTCCGAAATTATTTATCCTCACTATTTATTGTTTTATTTTATTGTTTTCTTTATTCCTATAAAACTGTTCAAATATTTAGAAATTAATGAAGGAAGAAGATTTTACTTTGATTTTGTAGATAACAAATAATACGTAAGAATTTGAAGTTGAACAAATGAATAATGCCAAAGGTCTGAAGTAAGGAAAGTCAGTGGTTTCGAGAGAGACACGTTTAAAGTTTTAAGTTGACATTCGTGTAAAATAAAAACAAAAGCCATTTTCACTGCCGCAACTTCATCAATTATTCGAACGTCGAAAAATCCTTCCAACATAGTATTCTATACATGTGAAACTCAAGGAAAGAACAAAAAGATTCTTTTTTCTCATCTTCAGAAACCAACACGATTGTGTAACTTCCAGTTTCTGTTCTAAATTTTGCCACTTTGCAACGAGATTTACTACTGCGATACAAATTCGAACAACATCCAACATTTTACGTGCAAAGAGCCAGATAAAAATATAGTATAACGTTTATGCTCTCTGTATGTTTTTCGAAGACGATACATGCATGTGTAATAATCAATTATTATTAGCTAGAATAAAAGTGAACATTCGTTTTGTCAAACTATCATTTATTATAAAAAATAAATTAAGAAGTAGCTTTTATATATTTTGATTTGAATCTTTTGCTTTGTGCAATTTCTGAACTGTGCTAACTATTAATGCATTAAATTTTCAGTAATTTTCAAATTTAACATCGCTTTTAGGCATGATTAAAACTGAAGGAACTGCTAACAACAAACGTTATCTGCTTCAAAAATTTTTAATTCGTGCGATACTAACGTTCTGCCTTCTCAGTCTTTAAATTTCTCTGTTTCATCCTTACATTGAACTCTTTAGAACAGTGAATCTGTATCACCATAAATCTTAATATTGTAAATATTGTGTCAGCATACGTTCATATTTCTCTCGTTCATATATAAACTTTACTCAATTTATTTTTCGTGCACATATACGTTCCCCGAGATAAAAAGGTTCAATCAAGGATTGAACAGTGGTACAGTGAACGAAATCCAATCTAAAACCGATGCTTACATTTGTTCCGCCGTTTAGCCGCACTATTTTAGAAGAAGAATGCTGATGTGTCCCGGAAGACCACCCCAGCCGATACCATCCTCCGCTTACGGGGTGAGTGTACGCGAGCTTCCCTCGTTTAGAACAATTTTCGTTCTAAACGAGAAAAATAAGGAGAGGAGGGAATCACCAGTCGCGTGTTCTAATTCGTTTTTCAGTGGCGGATACCGAGCGGATGTTACCTGAGGTACACGAGAATCTTCTCCGGAGCGTACACCGTTCAGAATTATCGGGGACAGAGGCAGAACGCTTATCAGGAAGCGAGGGCGGCTTATCACGAAGTTCATCCTATTCACGGTGGCCAAGGTCAAGCCCAGCTACCTGCTTCGTATCCCATCGGCGACTGTGAGTTTCTACACGCTTCTGTCCTTTCTAATGTACAATTCCGTCGAAGAATTCCGCGTGCATCTGTCAAAATTTCAAATATTTAAGAAACTAGTGTTTTACAGATATTAATTAATTCAGATTAGTTGGTCAGAAGATCGTGGTTACGGTTTCTTATGGTGAACATGATCTTAAAAAAAGTCTGTGTACGATTGCCAAGGATTATGTATATACAGTGAGACGAATAAAATTTATTCTGATTATAATTGCAACATTCATGACGATTGTTTTATTTCTTCGTTTCGATGAATTCTTTGTTTTTCTTTCTTTCTGAGAATATGTTAATAAATATAATATAGTATAATAAATTCCACGAGTATCAGAAAATATTTAATGTTCATATTGTTCATTAGATATTTGAAATTTGGCAGGTGTAGGGTGTACTTTTATCACTGATTGTACCTAATTTTCATCGTGTTGATTCGAAGTTTTGCACGTATTTTTATGTGATCTGTAATTCTATAAATGATTGGCAGTATTTTCAATGAAAATATTTTTAATACTTTTGTGAAAGTTTATATGTTTGAGGGTTTACATACAGAACTTCAAAAGGAACTTTGTCACTCTTTTAAAGCTTCGATATTTAACACAAATACTAGAGGTGTGCGAAAACCCGAAATATTGGGTCGGGTCGGGAACACGAAATTTTCGAGATTCTCGAATTTATCGGGATTCTCGAAAGAGCCGGGATTCCCGAAAGAGTTGGAATTTGAGAAAGGATTAGGGACAAGCTTAAATAATTCATTAAAGCCCACGCCTTCAACTATATCGAAAGGTCGCAGATCCAGAACCATCATTCGAGCAATTCCTTCTGTTGTATCTTTTGATTTAACAATCTTTCGCGAATCATTTTGTACCAGCGACGAAATTTTCGAAATTTTATATCGATTCAGTTTCTTTTCTAGTACATGTACTTATGTTTGGATGCATATGCTTCAAATGGCGTAATAAACCAGTAGTATTTGCATACCTAGTTTTAAATTCATGGTGACGATGCGTGCATTCCGCCTTTGTGTCATCTTTTTCTTGAAAATGTTCCCAAACGGAGCTTCTCTTTATCTTCTTCCTTTGCACGATATCTTCCGCACTGCTTCCTGCTACCACAACTTTACTCTCACTATCACTCGACACTTTTTTTTAAAGATTTCTAATCTTTATTAAATTAATTTAAACACACAGATTTTGAAATATACGTCCGAACTTCCCGAATGTCTCAGCGATACTGCCCGACAGCGTACATAATGTCAAGTGCTAAGCATGGAGTCACACGTTTGTATACATTAGGTCACACGATTTTGAGAATCCGTGTTTCCAATAACTTCATAACACTGAAGAGATTGATCTGTGTATTTACATAATTTGTAGACTGTTATACAGCACTGCAGAGTAGTTCGAGTTCTCGAAATTTTCGGGAATCTCGACTTTCTCGGAAAACCCGATTTTTTCAGGAATTTCGAAATTTTCCGGAACCCTACTCGTCCCAACCATCGAGTTCTCGCACACCTCTAATAAATACACAGCATATAAATTATTTTATGTTAAATACTTGTATACAAATATATGTATCAATGAGTAACATTAATAATATATAAAACACTACAGCAGAAATAGAAAGTCACAGGATTTTCCAACGAAATTCCTGTAAATTTTGAGCTATTTAAATGGAGTTCTGACAAACAGAAATATATAGAACTTACAAAAGTTAATTATAGCGCGATATAATTGACTTACGTTAAATAAATAGTATATGTAATTATAATTTTAAATTCTTACCACAGTTAATCATTATAGAATATATAATGTATATAGAAATTGAACAACGACCGCTGAAATTAGACTCAAACATACAAACTGAAATTACAATTTAATTCTCGACAAAATGATTATACATTCTATCCCATCGCCAAGGAACGTCAAGTTAAATACACACTTGACGTTGGAAACTCCTTTTTAATGAAAAATTTACACTCATTATCGTAGACAATATAGTTCTGTATAACAGAATACAACCGTGCGCAGTAATGGCTTTAGCAGCAAGAATAATTAACTTACAAGTATACAATAGCATGTGAAATTCCTCCTGATGTTCTACCATTGTACCTTCCACGTCTACTCATCAGCTTGTAGCAGGGAAGTTTAAAACAGTGCAATGTTTATAATAAATCTGGCGAGCAATTTTCGTAATAGTGGCCAGAATTTCCATTTTATTCAAGTACTGAAATATTCGTTGAAACTCGGAGAACATTAACTCCCGTTCTACGTACGAATATTTCGGGGCAAACGAAATTAACTCGTTGCCGGCTAAAATGGATCAATGGCGCGTGTAATGTTTTTTTTCCCCCAAAAATCTCGCTCCATTGGGAACGACCTCGGCGGGGGCAAAAAAAAAAGATGTTCGTTCGATCGACTGATAAATTAATGGACTGACTTTTCTCTCCTTTCTCTCCCTCTTTCACTCTTTTCTTTTCTGATCGCATTTTTTTTAAAAAACGAAAATTAACTCGCAAGGATAAAAGTGGGGGATTAAAAATCCTTTTAAACAAGGATTTTTTTTTTTTTTTTTTTACTAATTGTTGTCGTGGAAATATTTCAACGCACGTGGCTAAAACAAAGCGGAGGACGCAACGACGCCATTTGCGGTCGCGGCATGCACGATCGCGGAAAAATTAGTATCATTTGCGACTTGCACGACAAGGTGGTAACTCCTGCTAGTCCTGCGGGACCAATTATGGCTCACGCTAGGAGAAATGTCCACTGTTTTTTTTTTTTTTTTTTTCACATCTGCTGCAAAGGAAACCGAGAACAGGGTGTTAAGATAAATGTTTAAATGAGAAAATAACATTGCGCAATTTGTCAGAGATTAATATGAATGTAATAGAATGATGGATATTGAAAGATTATTAAATGAATAATGAAATAAAAAATATTGAGTTTGAACTTTTTTCTAAATGCAGTATTTCAAGTATTTTATGATTGCTATCTTCGTCATCGTGTGTAGTGATCATTTATTAACAAGTGTTCTTTTTAAAGATTACCAGCTAATTATGTGATACTTTTTTCAAATTTAAAATATAACAGAAAAATATTTTTCAGAGCTATTTGTTTTGAAAACAGGATTAAGTTAGATTAGAACTAGATTCTAAATGTTTATGCAGATTTATACTAAACACGATTAAGTGTTTAATTTTTATTATGTAAGTCTGCTTATTTTTAATTGTATTTTATAATGCAATTGATACTTTACCACATCTTCGTTGCCTAAAATACTATTTCATCGCTTCAATTTTCAAACAACTCCTAGGACATTGCAGAGATACACGTTCATCTTTTAGTTTCCCATAAATGCATAAACACTCGCCTAACCATAATCTTCCTCGCCTTGTACTTCCAAGTACAATTACCAATTCCTACGACTCAGGAAACTTTTGTAATATCGACCTGTTGCTATCTTCAGTTTCTCTTCCGTTATAAAAGCTGAACGTTCATAAACGTCGCCGATTAAAAAACAACTTTTCACATGAATTCTTACACGGATGGAATTTCTCCTCTTTTCTCCTCCGTTTTCTTTTTTCCTTCTTTTTTTTTCTTTTACTTGCAAACGCATCCCACGGGCGAGTACCAGGGCACAGACTAACAATCTCATTGGACTTTTAAATGCAGCGCGTTGCATCAGAGAAATTCGATGCATCAACAATTCTGACATTTTTCCCCTTAACCTAAATATCTCTTGCCGCTTAACGACCAGATATACTCAGATCTTCCTCCCTTTTTTCTCTTTCTTCGTTATCACGCTCTGCTCGAAACAGATGCAGCCCTGATTTCGTTGGAAATAAAACGACCAAGGAGTAATTATTTCTCCTGTTTTTTTTTTTTTTTTTTTTTTTTTTTTGTTTTTTAATAATTCTCCCGTGTTTTTCAGAATTTTCTATTTCACTTGTGTATACATCTAATCTCTGATTTATTGATAAACAATTTATTGATAAATTCTTTTACGAATCTACATATATGCGTACTATTCTAATTTTGTATGTTAAATTGAACAGAACTAATTGTACGAATTTTTTAAATTAATATTAGCTGCGTCGGATGTCGCAAAAATTAAATGAAAATTTTACGATATTGTCCATTGTTAAATATGAAGGTCGTTTCATCATGACACGGGAGTGTTTCCAAAGAGATTTATAGAAATTTATAGGAAAGATAAATAATAAAATGAAAAGATAAATTAAAAGTAATTTATCTTTCAAAAATAATTTATTAATAAAATAAAAAGATAAATGAAAAATAATTTACCTTTTTATTAAAAACAAATATATATAAATATATATATATAAAAATAATTTGTCAATAAAATGAAAAGACAAATAAAAAATATATAGAGATTCGTAGGAAATAAATCCTATAAGAAAACGTACGATGGGAGACGTAAGACTATTTAAATTATTGGTACAAACGAGATCACACAAAATTCACTCCAACTCAACAGTGATTTCGTATCTCTTTCTCACGTATAATAGATATGACAAATGGCAGAATTTCCGTGTGTTTTTATTTCACGTAATAAATCCCGTGCACAGTTCTATTATTATACACACGTTCACGTGCCACGTGTATCTTAGTACACGTTCGAAACCACGATCTTCAGTTTTATCCAGCTTCTCGTTCCCTTTTTTTCCTCCCCCTCTCTCCTCTTTTTCCCCGCTCGTCTACCATCTTGGCCCAGTTCGCGGCTGAAAAATGCAGATAGTTTGAAGCGTGCTCTTGGGACGATGCAAAGATGCGTTGCTTTCCCAACCGAGCTTCCGTTCGATCGACGATCGTCGAAAAATCATCCATCTCCCGGCAACCCGTTCCCATCGATTCCTCCTCTCCTCTCTCTCTCTCTCTCTCTTCCCCACCACTTTCTCGTTGCATTCGATTCCGCGATATTTCTCCCTCAAGTTTCCGGCATTATTCTTCGACAGACATTTTTGAAGCATTGCTATTCATTCTTGGATAAAATTCGCGGTGATCTCTCTCGCTACATATTTATCACCACGGTCTGGTTCGTTCTTCCTTCCCGTTTGATCATACTCGGTATTACTTCGATTGTACGCGACCACGTGGTTTAATGTGAAGGATTAATTGTAATTTACGCAGGAGTTCAAGAAGAAAGAAAATTGAAATTCTGTTCTATTGGGAAATGTACATGGAGAAGTTTTTAACAGTTGTTATTAGCAAAGTTGAGAGTTTATTGAGGAAACGTGTAATCGAAATAGGTGCTAAATCTCATTTCGATTCCTGTATATACAATATTCTTTAGTATGGAAGTCATGATCGATGTCGTAACGAATGTAGTAGCTGTAGTAAATTCATTTGATGTATTTATTATAGAATTTTGAAATTTGAAACTTGTAATGTAAATTTAATCATTAGAGTAATTGTTATTCTATTCGTGATGATATTTTGTTAATATTATAAATATATTATAAACGTCAAAATTATGTATTGGATGTCTGAATTTCAAAATTTATGGATGCAATGGTAGATTAACAAATAAAATAATATATGTAATTGAATAAATTAATAAATAAATGTGTAAATTAATAAATAAATAAAATAATATAAATATTGTATAAATAATATAAATATAAATAAATAATATAAATAAAAGAAAATAAATAAAATAATATGTAAATGAATATGTATAAATAATATAATAAAATTATAAATAATATAATAAATAATAAATAAAACAATATATGTAAATGAATATGTTATTACTAATAGTACAGTAATATATAATAATTTCTATTGCAATAATGTCGAGTATCGAAGTATGACCGAAAATATTTCAATCTAAAATAGTCATTTATTGAAAACTATTTAGTAAAGTCCACGGTACAGTTCGTTCATTATACAATTGTACTTAAACTATGATACCGTGTCCAACGAACGTATCCAGGAAGCCGCGGAACAATTTCAGTAAAAATTGATTTACTGCAGATTTCCATTTCGAGATTACTTTGACTTACTGTTGTTTCGTGGTCTTGATTTTTACTTGCGGCACAATTCCCGGAAAATGTTTCCTGCTCAGGCCGCGGACAAGCTGCTCTTTTATTTAGTATCACGATACTCTCAGGCGGAATTAAAAAATAATTTTCCCTCGCGAGATATTCTCTGTTCGAGCTACAGCGATTCTTTTTTCTCTCCTTTTGCCACCCCTTGACTCTCCTTCCGTGTTTTAGACCGTGACTTCGGCTCACCTTCTCCTCGTAATTTTTCTTACCTCGCTTTGAACAATCACCCCCAAAAAATAAATAACGAGAACTTTCGCGATTCTAATTACGATAGAATTTCAGCTGCTGCTTTCGAAAGAATTGGAGAAGTAATACTGCACCAAAGAAGACCATAGGAAATTAACCAATAATTGATTTTCTTCTGAAGCTTGGATGCATAATATATAATAATATATAATATATAATATATATAATTTGAATGGATAATATACATTATGTTACATTACATAAATATATAACATAAACATTGTTATTACAATCGAAAAGATAAGTAGAGATATATGATTCATAGCGAATATTTTTTCGGTTATGATGAACAATGCTTATGTTATGTATTTATGTAATATAACATGTACATTATACATACTATACTGTATAATATTATTTGCATATATTATACAACATGCTAAAATACTCCAAATAAGAAAATCATTATTATCGCGTGAAAAATGTTCTAAAAATAAAACAATTCAAATCATTTCAATTATTTCGTTACTTTCATTTTAAAAATAATAACCTTGCTGCTCTATTCAACAAACCAAACAAATCATTTTCATATAACGTTCCTTTCTAATGTATCAAATCTAGACGAGACATTTAAACGATACGAGCATGTTATTTGAACAAAATACACGAGTAAATGATCGTTCAGTTCAAAAAACTTGGAGCGTGCCTCGCAGTTTGATCTTTTTTGCCAACTTCGCACCTTAACCACCCAAGTGAATAGTCCCCAACTTACAACTCGACAATGTCGAAACTTCGGGAATTGTTCAGAACGCTCGTTGCCTGAAATTTTCACGCGCGAGTGCAAGTGAACCGTCTCGCCTCAACGCGAGAAACGCGAGAGAACAGAAGGGTTGATATTTCTCCGGAGGCAATAGAGAAAAGAAAAAAAAAAAGAAACCGAGTGCTTCTCGCCCAACGATCCGCCACCCCTTTCGCCGTAACATTCTTTTTCATCCCTCCCTTCCACTCCCGCGAAAATCTGACGGAAAGCATCTCTCGAATAATTCGCGTACGCGAACGAACACGTACGCGAGCAACCGGCTGCGAAATGAAAGAGCGCGAAGGCATTGTGCATCGAGTGGTTGGGCTGGCTGCACTTGGCCGTCACGATAGCGCTCATCGGCGCTGGTTCGCGCGTATCGCCGCCACTTTCCTCGCCCCGTTTTTTTTTCCGCTTTGTCGCCCGTTTCACCACGCTGATTTTTCACCGGTTCTCGCCGGCGCTCCGCGATCGAGCAACGAAGCTCTCCAACGAAGGAGCCCCCTTTTTCAAACTGTGAATTCTCCCGGGGAAGGCGGAGCCGAGAGACGATTTCTGGACTCTCGGATCGTTGCTTGAGAGAGGTGGGAAGGAGCATCGGGAATACAAATAACGCGATTTTGTCGAGGGTGTCGAGGACGTGAGAATTTTGTGAGATTGTTTCTCTTCTTCTTTTTCTTCTCGTAGTGGTGGATATAAAATATCTAAAGAACTAGAATTATTGCTTAAATATTGCTTAAATATTGTTCCCATTCGATTACGATACTTGTACGAGCGCGATTAATGAAATTTAGATGGGAATTTTAGTTCATTTTGTGTGCCACAAGTAAAGTGAGACTGAGAATTAGTATGATACATGAAATTATATTCAGTATTAATAAATAGTAACACTAATATAATAAAAAATATATATATAAAATAAATATCAATATATATATATATAAAATAAACATATATATATAAAAATACTAATTAATAATATATATACTAATACTAATAAATAATAAAAATACTAATACTAATATAATAAAAAGAAATATATATATGTATATAAACAAAAAATAAATATATATATATACTAATAATAAAAATACTAATACTATAATACTAATAAATAATAAAAATACTAATAAATAATATAATAGAAAGAAACATATATATGTATATAAACAAAAAATAAATATATATATATACTAATAAATACTTAATTAATAAATATTTAGAATTAGTATAATAATACACAAAACAGTATTATAGATAAAATATGCAGTATTATAAATAAAATAAATTTTTACTTGCAATTCGTTCCTAATTATATTATCATCATAGATGACCGTACCAACTCCACTTTAATTTGTTTCAACACCATTAAATTTTATAATTACATATAAACAAAATCTACGCGTGACCATATACGTAATTACTGTTATTAACATAATTTGAACCTACGAAAATTACCACAAAGTTCTAATTCATTAACATCAGGCACCAACTCTGTAGAATTTATATTCAATTAATCACCAACAGTTTTGCGACAACTCGAACGCAGCCAATGTGAATGCGGTATAAAATTCGGGGCGAAACGGCCGCGCGAGAAAGTCGGGTACGCGAGCTACGTTTCACGTAGAGCCACGTGTTTTTCTGAAGCTCGGCGTGGCAAATTCCCCACAAATCATTCGTTGTACAAAACCAGAATTTCTAGAATTTGCTCTTCGCGTGCATCGCTCGCGACGGTTTTCCCAGTCACGTCAACCGACTGCATCTCCCGGTTCCCATAATTTTTCACGGCGTGGCCGCCGTCGACTTCACCTCGAAGCGACAGATTACGCCGCGTTTCTCACCCCTCCGAGGCCATGTTTTTCACCCTCGTTGTGAATATATGTACAATCAGACGCGATCACTCTCGTCCTCGTTCAGATTAAATTTCGATATTCGATTATTTTTATATTTATTTTATTATACACGAATTTAAATTTATAAATATATATTTATTTATATATATAGTATATATCGTATATAATATAATTTATACGATAATTATATTATATTACATACTATGTATAATAATGTTTAATTTACAATTAAAAAATTTATTTAATTATAACATATATAATATTAATATGTAATATATAATATATAATATATAATATTAATATATATATTATTTATTATATCAATTTCAATAATTAATTTTAATTCAATTTTCACTTTTATTTCAAATTTTTCCCGATAAATAAAACAGAAAATCTTGGAATCCAATGATTTTCATTATAAAAAAAAATTCATCATTTTCGAGTCATTCTCGCTGCAAAGCAGGGTAGGTTACACTGGAATTATTCTCTGGTCTGCTTGTAAGGCAAACATGCGATCGCTGTAGCGTGATACGCGCCATAGAAACCGTGTGACCATTCTCGCGCACAAAATTTCCCAAACAAACAAAAAAGAAAAAAAAAAAAAAGAGAAGGAGAAATGAGAGAGACGCTATTTCAGGATAATCGACGTTACCTCCGCGTTTTATCTCGCTCTCTTATCTGTATGTCCCTGGTGCAGCTTCCGTTTTGGCGGCCGCGATGGTATCCCAAGTGGCTGTAATTCGTACGGTAATTACGAATTAACGCGCGCTCTCGGGCACACTCGCGGCGACGGAGGGGAGGAGGGTGGCGTTAAATTGGTCTCGCGGAGGTTTTGCCGAAATTGCCGGCGGGGAACGCGACACTTGAACGACAACTTCGCAAGCGGCCCACGGGCCAGCGAATTCCAGAGGAAATCGGATAGCGTAATTCCACGTTTGATGAATTAGCAGATCCGGCTGTATGACGGATTCTTCGTTTTGCGGGAGGGAGGGGAAGCACGATGGAAGGAAAAGGAGATGATGTTTCTGATGTTTCGAAACGCTCGATACGAGCGTTCGCTATTTCGCGGTGGATAGGTTGAGCAATTAGTAGATAGCGGTTTCAGGTGGAGGCGCGAGGGAACAGCGAGGGATGTTATTAAGTAGATTAAGTGCTGGGGGGTTTTAGTTTCGCAGTTTAGTGTCTCCTTTTGCATTTGGAAGAATTATATCCGGTATTAGTGTCTCATTTTTAAATGCTGACGCTATTTTCGTGATAAAAAATACGTAAAATTATATGGCTACTGTGATTTATTTTGTATTGCGATTATGTAAAATCGTGTAATTGTATTTTTGTATTTGTACGAAAGTTTGCATAGTGTTGCATACATCTTATGTATAATTTGTGTAATTTCGTTTTTTAATATTATTATATTATTATATTTATTTTAATATTATTATATTTTTTGATATATATATTAAATATGGTAAAGTTTACAACCATAAATATATATAAAGTTATAAATAATAGTAAAAATTGGAATTAATTGTATCAGAGAAATTAAAGTACAATATACACAAAGAATATAGAAATGTTTATAATATTGAAAAGAAAATGAATTATTATTTGTATATTTTCAAATTTAAAATTATTCGAACTTCTAAAAAGTACGTAGATACATACATGAAAATTCCAAAATTTAACTGTAACATTCCTGGAAAATTTATTATTTCGTAAACTTCTTTATCTGCCTCGTTTATATTTTATATTTCATAGTTGAGCAATTATTTTATATTTTATTTAATTTAATCATTCACACAGCCACTGTATATTAATACTTAATTTAATAATACCATAAAGGGCAAAGAAAATTGTGAAATAAAATAACTTATTGAAAATAGTTTGAATGTTAGAATAGTTTATGGATTTCGAAGATCCGTAGAAAAGACAGACTGTTGAAATTTCAGTGAAACAGTGAAGGGATATAGTGCGTGGAATTGAGAGGACTAGCAGGATGAAATTTTGAAGGTAGCTGAAATGAAATTTCGAAGAGCTGCGCCATGAAATTCTGACAGGTTGTACGTTAGAATTTTAGAGGTACGAAGAACGAAATTTTCGGGGAGAGCGAAAGGAAAATCTGTCGGGCGAACAAGAGCATACCTGATGACTTAATTCATTTCTAAAACTAAATAAATAAAACAAAAGCGAACAAATAAAAGACAATCAATTCCAATAAATAAAACATAGGACAAATCTAATATAAATTCCAAATAGAGTCACATAAAATATGCATGTATAATAAATTTCAACGGAAGCGTAAAACAAATATTCAGAATATTTATTCTGTATCCAAATATTCAGATATCAGAATTTTACACGAAATATGCAGTAAACATAACATGCATATATATATATAAAAAAAAATTCCAATGCAGATATAAAACAAAATTCGAAATACAAAAATAACGAATATCAAAGTTTTTCTGACGTGCATGCACGAAGCATGCAATGAACACGATATAAATTTCAGTTATACAATAAATTCCAATGAAAATATCAGACAAATTCGAAACGTAAAAATATCGACAAATATCAGACAAATATTTATTTCTGACTCCGTTTGAAAGGTTACGAATTACATTTAAATTCAAAACGAAAGGTAGATTTATCTTCCTTCCGCCGTGTGTCAACGACGTAAGCCGAGTTTCCTTTTTAATCCCAGTGGAAATTTTGGATCCAAAAGAAGAAAGAAAGAAAGAAAGAAAAAAAGAAAAATGACGAACTCGAGGATAGACGAGGTTCTAACGGAGGGACCTTGGAATCGGGTCGTTCGCTTAGAGCCGGGGAATTTCCCTGGTGGTGCGCGACGGTAAAACTTAATTCTGTCCATTATTTAATTTCAGTTATTTGAATAATGCCGGCAACTTGAATTACTTTAAATTGCTTAAATTACTTTGTGAATGGGCCATGAACAACGACAGAGGAGACGAATCGAGAGAACGCGATTTCATTTAAAGCCTCGCTAAACGCGATTGTTCATAATCCTCGAATCCCGACCTCTCGAAAGGATTTATCGAGTTGACGGAGCTCGAGTATCATTTGTTCATTAACAGCTTCGAATATTGTTGATCCATTGACGTTCACATCCGTCTGCAATAATAATTTCAATGTCGGACTGTGGATATTTATGTAATTCAAAGATACAAGAATGTAGCAAAATATTCGAAACGCAGTACTCTTTATAATTTTTTATGCATTTTATAATACATTGTATATGATCTTGCGTATTTTATTGTAATATTTTTGTAATATGTGATAAACAAAGCAAATTCCTACCTGGCAGCTGCACTTTTAATTTTACCCGCGAAAACATGGATTTGCATAAAAATCCGCAATCTAATTATTATCCTCTTGGCTTATTTAAATATTCCTCGGGAATATTTTAACTTCGAAATGCGTGCAGCCTTCGGTCGTTGAATGATTTACTTATTTTTATCACCACTGTAGAAATCTTTCTGAAAAATCTGAAATAAAATAAAAGTTATATAAAATTAGAAAACCAAAAGAAAAAAATTTGAAATAAAATTATTTGAAAATAATTTGAAATTTGTGAAAATTTGAGATAAAAGGATATTTTTAATTATGTAAAAATTAGAAAATGAAAAAAAAACGTTGTCGTCAACATTTCAAAATATAAAATAATGTGTATTTTAATTATTATTATTTTTTAATTATAAATTCTACAGCAAGAAATTTAAAACATTTTCATAAAATATCCATAATGCACTCATTATATATCATACGTCACATAATACACGAATAAGCATTTCTATATTTATACGCTAGTCGCTAATAGTCATTTTACGTAGTAGGAGATGTCTGACACGTTACGGACACGGCGCTTATTCTACTTGAAATCGCGTCGCGTTGAGATATAATATTTCTTTTTAAAGAGTAAAAATTAATTTCTATATTACATACTAGTTTCTACATATTAGTTAATATTTTATAATATTTTAGTCCCTCCCTTTTTCAAATAATTGGGAAATACTTTAAATATTTTAAACACATGTAATAATTTAATGTTTTATAGGAAAATGAGGTGTCATGAAAGTGTTTCACCTCAAATATTAGAAACATTTATTTCTAATATGAAATAGAGGCTTACTTCATTTATAATAAATTTCATAATTCTGGCGTGCAATGTAAATTAAACTTTAAATCAAAGTAAAATCACTATTGAAATCAAATATCTATCGATAATATTTTCTAAATGATAGAACATTATATATAGAGAGAATAAAATATTAATTAATGACAGATACATTTTCTAAACTATTTTATATGTATTATATTTTCAAAAAATGGAAAAAATTACCAAAATTTCAATTCTCCCATTTTTTTAGATGGCATCTTTAAATTTATAAGAAATTAAAAGATTGAATTATATTAAGTATTTTATTATTAAGAAATTTAAAAGATTTAATTTAATTAATACCAATCTGTTCTAAAAATTTACCATTTATCCGAATATTGTTTCTAAATTTGTAAAGGCAATATACCATTGACTAAAGATAGAATAGAACTGACATGAAATAGGACTTCGTATCTCAAAACCTAAAACATTTGGTTAAATAGTTAAAATTGTTAAATAATACACAAATATATCATGGAAATGCATTATTTCATAATTTGAATAATTCATTAATTAAATTATTTTATTTCTATGACATTTCTAAACATTATTTGAAAATAATTTTCTCTCTATTACGATCAAATAATTAGATTAATTATTTTTCTACATTTATTGAAAACTTTTTTGCCCGCAAAAACCATTCAACCGCATCTCTTCTCGACTTTTACTTTGACAAACGTTCCTCGTCTCTAGACAAGTCTGCGAGAACATCGGTGAAAATTTCGAATCATAGACACTCGAATCATAGACAGGATTGTCGCGTAAATGTCTAAGACGTTGGTGCATCGAGCAGTTAATCTAGCAGTTTCATTAAAAGAGACGGTGCCGACCAAACGACCGTCGACTCTGCATAAACTGGGACGAAATGGTCCCGTAACGAGGTTAAGGATTATCCAAGCGACGTCGCCTGTTTCTCGTTTATTCGTCGTTCGTTTCGCTCGGCCAGCCTCGGCGATTTCGCGGAATACACGTCGTCGCGCCGAGTCCTCCGCGAAAGCGGAAATAAAATTTCAGGGAGGGCTTTAATTACAGGCCGACGGTAGCCATGTCCTCTCGGCAAGTATCTCCTTCACGGAGATTCTCGTTTATTTTCTTTTCTTATATTCTTTGCAAACTTCTGTGTAATACTAAACTTCTATAAACACAAAATTTCTATAATATACTTCTATAACACTATAACACTATAAACTTCTATAACCTCTATAACACTAAATTTCTATAATATATTTTTTGAGAATCCTCGGTGATACGTGCAATTGCTCGCGTGCAAACATTTGTGTTGTCTGTGTTAAATAAAATATTTCAACGACTGCTTCATGGCTGTGTTGCTCGAAAATGTACATAGAAGTTGATAAATATTTATTGCATGAAACATATTTTTCTTGTAAATTGATAATACAACGTGAATAGCTGCCTCGAGTATTATTACTCTTACCAATACGCCAATTTAATAAACCCTCCCTTTATTTATTGATTATTGAGAATTTAGAACTCGAGATATTTTAGTTCATTGTATGATATTACGACACGCATTTATTGATTAACAATGCTTCAAAGAACGTGAATATATATTGATCGGTCAAAAGGAAGAAGAAAATATATTTTATATAATAATAATTATTTCAAAAATTAGATTATTCTTTATAATACTTCGCTCGTGGAAAAGGAGAATTCAATTTTACATTGATTGACTACGAACGGGAAGGTACATTGAAATAATGTTCGTAACAAAGACAAAGATTGAACTAAGGGATCTATAAAGCTGGGATACGATAATAGAATAGTTCGCATAGCAATGAATAACGGGACCATGCATAGTAGACTACCAAAAAGGTCAGATAAAACACGAGGGGGGATAAAACTGAGTACATACTTCCTGGAGGAACGTTGAAATTAATGTAGGCACACAGTAGGTTGAAATTGAATTATAGTAGTTATGGATCCAAAGTATGCATAAACTATAGAATTTGTCTTCTCTATCGTTATGCTGATACGAATTCAAACTAAGTTAAATGATACTTTTGTGGGAAATTTCTTTCGATTGAAAATTGAAAAAAACGTCATAAATATTATAACATATAAATAATACATAAATGCTACAAAGAGTATTTAAATATAAACATAAATATTATAAATATTTTTTGTAAAGCAAGAAACGTATAATTAAAATGAAATATAAGTGTTACAAATGTTATTATTAAATGAAAGTGTCTCACATACTTCTCAAATATTTTTACACAAATACTTTTCCCCATAAGTGTCCAATTAAACACTATAGTTTACACGTGGCTGTATTTCGAAGTTTATACAAAAGCCAATGAGAGAGTATCTAGAGCAAATTTTGAAATGCGAGCTTGCTGCGAAGAATTAATATTCATACGAATAAATCGAATCTAATCTGCAAACGTTCCATTTTATTGCATATTCAAGCCACGCGAATTCGAGCTTCATCGGCGAGCAAACATCGATCATGACAATCTAAACATTTTGCCGCGATTCGCCGCAAGTATTTTCCAAAAAAAAAAAAAAAAAAAACAAAAAACGAAATGTTCATTCTATAACCTGCTTTTTCTGCTTTTATCTTCTCGATAAATCCGATAAAAATACACGTATAAAGCAATCCACAAATAACTATAACTAGAATAATCAACAGCCAGTAATTGATAACTGAGTCAGAATAACGTAAATAAATAACTACAAAATGAAATATGCGCTATCTTTGCGCTTTCATTGTATAACGTAACGTTTTATGAAAATTAAACGTTTCGTTAGAACGTATGTACTTGCAAATTAACGCATTGAAATAATAATAATAGTAACAGTAATAGTAATAATAATAATAGTAGAGTAGCAGTAGTAATAGTAGTAATAGTGGTAATATTGATAATAGTATAATATATAGTACTATATTTATAATACTATAGTATATATAATATAATATTTATATATATAGTATATATAATAATTATAATATATAATACTAATAATAGTATAATATATAGTACTATACTTATAATACTATAGTATTAATAATAATAGTAATAATAGTAGTATTAATAATAGTAATAATAGTAGTATTAATAATAATAATAATAATAATAATAATAATAGTAACAGTAATAGTAATAATAATAATAGTATAGTAGTAGAAGTAGTAATAGTAGTAATATTAATAATAGTAATAATCCTATAGTATTAATAATAATAGTAATAATAATAGTAGTATTAATAATAATAATAATAATAATAATAATAATAATAATAATAATAATAATAATAATAGTAACAGTAATAGTAATAATAATAATAGTATAGTAGTAGTAGTAGTAGTAGTAGTAGTAATAGTGGTAATATTAATAATAGTAATAATACTATTGTATTAATAATAGTAATAATAATATAAAAATTATATAATAAATGAAGGAAAGGAGAAAAAAAAAAGAAGAAATGCAAACGCGAAGAAAATAGAATGAAATGAAGGGCGCGTTGCGAGCTGGGTGAAAGGCCCGTATCAATCCCCGGTGAGTCTGAACGTTATCAGGGATTTAAACTTCATTACTTCAATGGCTTGGCAACATCGGTGTAATCAGCCGTGAAAAGTTTACAGATTCTGCGCTTAACTATCCGGGCTCAGGTCGTTTCGCGAACTTCTTCAGAAAGCAATTTCACCGTAGACCGATGCCGCCTATCACGTAACACAACTACGAACGATGCATTTATATTTATATTATACATCGTTCCACGATATTCATCCTTTTTTTCGCTTTCTTCATATATTTTCTTTTTTTTTTTTTTTTCTTTTCTATAAATCCGATTCACCAGTTTATCTTATTATGACCGAGTCGTCGTTTCGTTTTGTACAGAGATTACAGAGCCTGATCGATCGAGCTGATACAACGAGCGTCTAATTTAATCGAGTTAGTCCGCTGTTGCAGATCTGTAATTGAAAATATTCGTGTCGCGTTTGGAGCGACGTGAAGTAAATTCGAAGACGTGGGGAATTTTATGCAATTAATCGAAATACAATACGGTACAATTTGATATCGGTGTAGTTGGAATGGTGTTTTTTTCTTCTTTGGTAAAATTTCGCGAGCTTGAAATAACATATAAAATAATATAATAGGTAACGTATTAGGTGATAAAATTTTTCGTAGAATCATAATAATATAATCATATAACATAACATAGTAACTCTCATATTCGACATATACTATATTTTAATATTCTGACTTAATAATATCATTATATTACAATATTCCAATTATTCGAAATATAAAATTGTATTATATATATATTGGAATCAGCTACATCAATTTCCAATCGCATTGAAAGTCAAACTCTAAAGGTACAAAGTAAAAGGTTTCAAACATTTCAAAATGATAATCCCAACAGATTATAAATTTTCTAACACTTTCCGTGGTTTCTGAAAATAAACAATCTCCATCATTGATTTTACTGTACAATCTTAAGAACAATATAATCTATATTATAATTAAAAAGCTCAGTAATATCATATTAATAATTAACACACGTGTAACAACGTTCAGTAAATATATTTCAGATATTCAGTAGTCGCTCGTTCGTGAACTTCTTCCATTATTATTCGCTCAGTGTTCGTTGTTCTTTCGAATCGCAGCCTGAAACATGTTGTGCATTCTATTTAAAAAATTCAGAGCAGCCCCCATATGTGTAAAGTGGTAAAAAACTAGTTACCATACCCGCTACGCTTCCCTTCGTGTCGTACAATTTTTATTCGAAACATTCTCTCGTATAACACGCGGTTTACAAGTAATTTGAAGCGGTTGAGCCAGATAAATCACCCTGTTGGGGGATTGTTGAACGCAAGTTGTACGTTATGCTTCTACGTAAAGCAGAACCCCGTTGAACTCGATTGATTCTGCATATTGTACACGTGAATTAACGCGCGAAGTATGTTCGAGGATAATTCGTAAAACAAGGTTAGTTACTGTTAGCATCGTTTTACGTAGATTACGAGCAGGCGAGTTTCAAGTTTAAAAAGATGATCAACGATTTTTAATTTTAGACGTAATGTTCATTCAAGCCTTTTGGTCTGTCGATTTTTGGAGCTAAATTTGAATGAAAAAGGAAAAGAAAAAATAAATGAACGGATAGCTCGTAATGAGACGTCAGCCACAGGAAACTTTCAAGTTGAGCCGATAATAAATTTCTGAGATCCTAAGAGATCAAAGAAGCCCACGTTCGTCAAAACTATGCTTCGATACGTGGTCAAATAATTTGAGAAATTATGTTTTAACAACGAATTTAAACTTGATAATAAATTCTCAACAGTTCTGATTTACTTGAAAATTCCCTCGTCGTAAATCGACATTTAAATCTAGAACCAAAATCGAGGAATTAAAAAAAAAAAACTGTCCTGACTCGTCCTGAAAACATGCTACAATCAATGCCTCGTGATAAGCTGTCAGATTTAAAACAAATCGATGGACCAAAAATCGAGCAAACGTTCTTTATGAAATCGTCGATAGTATCGCATTCATGCTTGTCCAAACCTGAAACAATTACATCGTAAATAGAATAATTCAAGCTGGTCGTCATTAACTCGGTTATGGACGACTATTCACGCAAAACATCACGCCGGTTTTGTACGAATTACGTTTTTTTAGTTTATCGAGTCTCGCGAGAACGCGCGAGTTTCAATAATTAATCTCTCGCAGAGTCAACGAACGGGCAACGCGTAGTGGTAATAATTTAAATTATTTCGACCGATGAGCGACTATTATTGTTTTCGATTGAACGTTGCTTCGGTGATCCACGGAGGTGAATGGTAAATTAACCAAGAAGTGTCCCGGTTATTTGTCGTGTTACAATTAAGCATTTAATTATCGAACAATAACAGAAAGGGGCGCGCAGGTGTTGCCGGTGCTATCTGGTATTAGTTTCGCGTTATTCAGTTATTTCATTACTCTCTCCTTCACTGTTTTATCGCAGTTTAATAACACCGTGATGCTTAATTATTATTATTCGATGGTTGTCGAATTATTTGCACTCTGGGTATTCGTTGAATCCTTCCCAATTATATTCTTCTCTGCTGCTGCAGAAGGAATGATTTTTATTATTTTATTACTCGTTCGTGCGCTTTTTACAATACAATGTGATATATTATATCGTAGGAAACAATGTATTAGAAATTAGTAGATTATTCGGGATTCGATATTGCACGATAAATGAAAATTAAAAAGTACAATAATCGGAGCGCAGATATTTTTTGTATAATATATTTTATTTCGCAATATTTTTTACAAACGCTTGTTAATGAAGCTTGAGTAAAACTAAACCAATACCATACTTTGAACATTTCACGTATTTTTTCCACACCACGCGCCTCCTGTCACGCAAATTATCAAGTTACGAATTGTAAGTTTCATTTGAATTCTCACGCAACATCTCATAAACTATAAACCTTCGTTTTGAAGCCGTGTATGTCCCACGAATGATTAATCGAAGCAACGTTACACGAAGAGAGAATTAAATCATCTTGGAAATGTTCGTCCTCAAAGAGATTTAACACCTTGCGCGGACCATAACGAGTGACCGGACCGCTTTCTTTTTCTTTCGAACTCGTCGGTGACGATATCACTGGATAGAAATTATTAAGAAGCAACGAACTTATCATTTGTTTTGCCTGAATTACATTTAAAATATACTTGAAACTAAGAAAATGTTGCAATTTGGGACAAAACGTTCTCGACGTGCGTGGAACGTGATTCCAGCGCAAGAGTGATAGCACTTACACCGCTGAAACAAAGGACCTCGTACGTAGTATTTTCCAATCTATCGTCTGAAAATATCCTTCCTCGGCGAAAGTATTATTTCAAGGACCTCCGGTATTCCCTGAGGCCCCGCAACGGGACGGTGAAATATCGTCGCGATGGTAAACACGGAAGGACGTGAAACGACAAACGTGGACCGATATTAAAATCCGAAGAAAAAGAAACAGCAGCAGTCGTGCCGAATCGATATCGAATCAAACCGTCGCGTCCGATGACGAGCAGAATCTGCTTTCTTTCCTATCACTCTCTTTTTCGAGCAACACGTTCTCATCGATCGAGTTCTACACATCTCGAAATATCTAAAGACCGAGCGATCTTTCGCTGGACATTTAATATCCAGATAATTGTCGTCACAAGTTTTAAAATCCATATAAATTTTTAGATCGTGCTCTATCGTATTTAGATTTCACATGCTTCGTTAGATCGTTAGTATTCTCGGTATTTACATGTTCTTTCAAACAAATACATAAACATAAAAATATATATAAATATATATAATATATAAATATACTATAATAAAAGTTCTTCATTGAATATAAATATACTATAATAAAAGATTCTTCATTCAATTTAATACTGAAATTTTCTTTTTCGAGCAACACGTTCTCATCGATCGAGTTCTACACATCTCGAAATATCTAAAGACCGAGCGATCTTTCGCTGGACATTTAATATCCAGATAATTGTCGTCACAAGTTTTAAAATCCATATCAATTTTAGATCGTGCTTTATCGTATTTAGATTTCACATGCTTCGTTAGATCGTTAGTATTCTCAGTATTTACATGTTCTTTCAAACAAATACATAAACATATAAATATATATAAATATATATAATATATAAATATACTATAATAAAAGATTCTTCATTAAATATAAATATACTATAATAAAAAATTCTTCATTCAATTTAATACTGAAATTTTCTTTTTCGAATATTAAATGTGCTTCACTTGATGTAAGAAATTTCAAATTGTGTGGTCGTAGATTGAAAAATTGATAAATCAAATGGAAACATATCCTAGATTTTACAAATTAATTTTTGTTCACATGGCAAGAGTTTAGATAAGACAATACAATGGTGATATTAGTCAAACATTAACCGGAAATTCGCTCCAATAAAATGGGATTTAAACTCTTCAACGAATAATAATATTTGGGAAATTTTGTTGCACAATTCCTTCTTCCATCAGGCAGGCAAAATTTCGTCCAACGTACGCTCTAAAACATTCGGAGAAGCAAAGAAATCGATTCACGATTTCGTCGAGCTGAAGAATGACTTTTAGAAATCGCAAACTGCTCAACAGACGATAAGTCAATGCGTGAACGATTGAAGGGCGAATATTTCAATCATAATTAAAGTTTTGTTTTCTCACAAGTGAAACTCGCGCCAAACTTTCAAGCCTTCAAAAAAAAAGAAGTTTCCTTAAAAAAGAAAACACTTGATACACTGTTTGACATTGTTCGAACTTTGGAAAAAAAATTTTTCTCTCCCAACGAATCGAGATCATTGGAAAACCGTCTCGCGAACTTTTCGCCGGGAAGCGAAAGACAAACGAAGGAAAAAAGCGACGAGCGGAATCCGTCGAGCGGCGTCGGGTTCGATCGTTCAATTATGGATGACGTTTCGGAGGACAGTGCGAGGGCTGCGAACGACATCGATCGCTCGAGCGTTCATCCGGTGATCGAGGCTCTAACATGAGGCGCGAGACTCGCGGAAATCGCGCCGCTGCCGGAAATCGAGCAGCCAACGAAGAAACCAGGCTCCGTTATGTTGTTGAACGTCGTGGCGCCCGGCAAGCTTGTTCTAACCTTACAATCGATACCGCCGTTCGTCGTCGAGAGTATTTTCGCTTTGACGCTGGCCGTGCTGTTGGCCGTGCCGCTGATCCTTCGCGTTCAACACACTCTGGTACGTGCGCGCCTGTCGTTAGGCTTGCCGAGAATTCGCTCGAGTGGTTCGTTCGACAATGATGGTGTTTCCTTGGGAAAATTGATACCGTTGCCGAGAGAGATATTTATCGCGAGTGAGAAGGGGGAGATCGTGGACTGCTTCTAACCCATCAAGGACTTGTAAATATGATAATGCGAAACACTTGAATTCCATGTACCTTGTTCGAAATATATCGCAGAGTCTCGATTTCAACGTAGACTTGTTCGATTTGTCAGAATTGTCAGTTTTAGGAATGGATCTGTTATCGTTCGTTTCGCAAATATTCTTCAAAATAATTCACGAACGAAATGAAGTGTCTTCGACATTTTCCAAATGCTAAGAAATTACAGAAACTCTTCGAGATGTTGTTGAAAAATTTAAGTTCGTGCAAGAAACGGATTAATTTAAGGGATTTCTAATTTATTGAATATAATTTTATAGGCAAGTAGGCTGTCCTATCTTAAAATTGTTTATATAATAACTTGAAAATATAAGGACTAGATCTGACTTTGCTAAAAATAAGTTTAACATTTCTCCTTATTTCGACAATTATAGAGCGTTTTGATTAACGAAACGATTCGATTAAATCTCCGAGAAGAGAACGCACAGCCAATTCGAGCATGATATTAAAAAAGGAATTAATTACTTGACACGCAAACTGATGATAAAATTAAACAACACACCGGAATCACACATAAACTTCGGAACACGCATCCCCCCCCCAATCACGTCGGAGTCGAAAAATTTCCAAGGAAACTACCAAAGTAACGAAGTCTCTCTCCAAACAACCCCTAAACGAATCATCCCCTAGAACCTAACCCAAACCGCGTCTGCGGAACGATATATACGCCGCTCTGCCGTACCAATCTCCCCTACCAAAACACACCACGTAACCCAATCAAAAATTCTCTGCTTTCGTTTATTGCACGCGGCAACTTGATCGAACTTGGTCTGTTTGCGCACACCATCGGAATATCCAATGTCTACACCAGGATAGCTCGACGAAACTCAGCGGCGCGAGGGCCAGGCAGAATCGAGGACAGGCAGGGAACCTCTGCGAGCGAAGAGAGAGCGAAGATCCAATGGTGACGACGCATTATCCGGCCTCGACGTTCGACTCGACCTCGAGCTCCAGCGCGGATCTTCACCTGGGCTCGGCGCGAAAGACGATATCCACGCCGACGATGTTACACGCCAGCGGCGACAACAACTGCGACAGACACCTGGACACCTCAACGAACGTCCAGGAAAGCCTCCAGGGGAAAGTGGAGGCCGAGACGACCAATAGGAACGATCTGATCTTGAAACAATCCTCCTCGTTCGTCGCCACCAACTCCGTGTTGCCGATCGTCGATATATCGGCGTTCGACTACGACGCGTACCGGTTCAAGCTGGTGGAAGCCGCTCTGAGGAGGCAGTACGACGATTATCAACCACCGGGTGACGTGGTGTTCAATTCCATTCATTTGAACGACAACGACTCGACCGTCGCGGTGAGACTGAACGACAGATACGACCACAGCCTGTTCGACTTCGTGGAGGAGTACTACGACGCGACGAAGGCCATGAGCAAGAAGGAGGCCGAGTATTTGCACCCGTTGGATCACTTTTTGATAAAGGGCGCGCAGAAGCCGGAAACCGCGGAGAGGGAGACGGAAATTGAGAGGCACGCGGATGAGACGGCCGATGACGCTGGCCAGGACGATAGATCGCCGAGGATCTCGTTTCACGATGACGCTGACTCGGCGCAGATACGGAGATACGGAGGTACGTTATACGGGAAACGAAACAGGTTGTGCAGGGCAGAGTTGTTGTTGGGAACGATACGTAAAGTGGATGGGACGACGGCGACGAAGAAGAACGGGGGTGGAAACGAATGGGGGAAAGTTGTATCTCGTTAATCGTGTTTGTTGCGTTAAATCTAGAAAGCGAGGCGTTTTTCGTTTCTTCTTGCCCCGGACGGTTTGCAGGAAGTTGTTTAATTCTGTAAATTGATTGGATTGGAAAGTTTGTTTGGTGTCGTGGCAGAGAGAAGCTTTTTTTTTTTCTTCTCTTCTTGTAATTAAGTGTCGCCCCTTGCGCTGGCAACTGGAGTTCGCGGACCATAACGAGTGACCGAACCGTATACAATAATTCGTCGCTTTCCTTTTCTTTTCAACTCGTCGGTACGATACTCACTGGATAGAAATTATTAAGAAGTAATGAACTTATCATTTGTTTTGCCTGGATTACATTTAAATATACTTGAAACTGAGAAAATGTTGCAATTTAGGACAAGAAATTCTCGATATTCCGACGCAAGAGGTTAAATTGTTTTCTCAGTTAATGGAATCCCCGTTGATTTTTATAAATTCCGCAACGTGCGATTCTAAGTTCATAAGTACGATAAAATGAACATAGACGTTTTCTTAAACGATTGACACTCAATTCTCTTGAACAAGTCAATAAATAAAAAGGAGTCAAACAGCAAACGCCAGACACGTTTGCAAAAGATATTGTGAAGTTAATTCCAAACACATATTTAAAGAATGAAAATTATATTAGTCACCGTTCGATTCGATATAATAATTCGAAGTATTAAAGGAAACTCGCAAATTTCTGCGTACATACAGCGTGAAAGTCGTCAAAGAATGTTCGCTTGAAACTACAACCACGCGCTTTAATGACGCTGGAATGACGTCGAGAATCTTTTGTCCCAAAATTGCAATATTTTTCTCAGTGAAGTTTTGAGTATATTTAAGTATAACCCGGGCAAAACAAATGATAAGTTCGTTACTTCTTAATCATTTCTATCCAGTGAGTGTTCAAAAAAGAAAGCGAAGAACTGTTGTATACGGTTTGGTCACTCGTTATGGTCCGCAATCAGTTGCCAGCGGAAAACTTTCCGCGAAAGGTATTTGAAACAGCCGAGCAGCTTTCACATCGGTTATCCGCGAGAGACGCGGTAAAAATTTCCAAAAGAAGATTCAAATCGGTTATTCGCGCGAATTGTAGATCCGATCGTGGGAAGGAATTTAAGGGCGAAACGACCATCGAGCGCGGGCACCGATTCCACAGCGTCAAAAAGATTCACGCTGCGACGATCCTCGGCGAAGAGGAGGAACGCGAAATTCTCCAGAACGAACTCGAGCACGGATTCCGTCAGCTCAAAGCGGGACACGCCCTCGGGATCGCAGAGACGCGAGGACAGACGAGGAGAGACTCTGTCGTCGATCGACGGGGCCGAGAGGGAATCGACCAACTGCACGACGATCAGCTCCATCGACACGGAGAGCGTTCGCAGCGAGTCCGCGAGGTCACGCGACTCTTCCGTTGCCTCGAGGCGGGAGAAGCCTCGAGTTTTGCCCTGGTTGACAGGGAATCCGCGGACGTCGTTCAACAAGAAGTACGGAAGCCCTGGCAGGGACTCGTCGAACATGTTCGAAGCGTCGAGGCGAAGCCCGACGACGAGGAAACCTAGCTTCCTGGACAAACAACGTGCCAGTAAACAGTCGTCGAACCGTCGGAATTTGAACAACGTCGATCAGACGAGCGTGGATTCGAGTGAATTTAGCAGGAGCAGCGACAAAGTTGAAGACGGTTTGAGACTCAACGATGGCAAATTGAACGATCGAACGGGGAAGCTGGAGTCGATCGAGAACGCGACTGATCCTTCGAGACGTGTATCGAAGGATGCTCTAGGTATGTTAAATATAAATAGAACAGGAAAGCTGGAAGCGATCAAGAGCGAGACTCTGGATTTGAATCCTGCAGCTAATTCGTCTGTTGGAGGACACGTGTCTAATCGGAATGTCTCTGATAAATCGGACGATCGCGTTGGCAAGCTGCAAGCGATCGAAAGTGAAACTGAAGGGTCACCAGAGACCCTCGGCTTGAATTCCACGGTCAACTTGTCCGGTGAAAGAAACGATTCTTCGAAACGTGTTTCGAACGCTTTGACGAACAACGTCCCCGACAAGCAGCGTTCGTCGGCGAAAAATTCGCACGAGGCGAACCTCCCAGGAATTCGAGTGCCCGAAACGATCGATTGCTCGACGAAGATCGCTCGACAGACCGCTGGTGCGCCAAGGCTAGCGCGGACTGCATCGAACGAGGAGAACGCGAGGAAGTTGTCGGCGAAACTCGACAAAGTTGCAGGCAACGGGAAACAAGGCTCGCCTGCTGTCAAGCCCGTGTCGTCGAGACAGCCAGCGAGACTCGAACTTTTCGCCGACGCGTCGCTTTCCGGCCAACGGCCTCGCAAAGATCTCGCGAATTTCGACAAGCGTGAAAGGTACAAAAACACTGAGAAACCTCTGAGAGGTGGGGAGAAGAAGAAGTTGGGAACGTTCGAACGCTGTGAGAACGTTAAGAATCGGCGTGCGAAGACAGAGGAGAAGCCTCGCGCGAGGAGGCGAAACACGACCGAATCTGCGTTGCTCGGAGGCAAGCGAGAAGACGAGAAGACGGCAAGAATCGACGTTAAGCGGAGAGGAGGCTGGGATTTCGGATCAACGAGCACCGCTAGAAGCAACGTTTCGAACGCCGCCGCTTCGAAGCGCACGCAACAAAGAACGACGAGCGACTCGCCGAGGGTGAACGCCGGTTTGCGCGATAATGTGATTGGCGGTCGATCGATGGGAATCAGGTCGAGCAAGCCGGCGACGACGAGCGAGAGGAAGCGTTCGAGGGATGGAAGGCCGGAGAAAAGCGAGGCGAGTCGATCGGAGTCGAGGGGTAGCTGTTTGAAGCTGCCTCGCCGCGACTCGAAGGCCGGCATAGCGATGCAGGTCGGATTAAAGAAGTATATCAAGAGGTTGAAACGGGTGCTGTCGGATCCCGACAACACGGACATGGGGCAGTTGGCCTCGTTGAGCCTCACCGACGCCATTTTGCCGGACCTGGAGTCCACTTTGTCGTCCGTCGAGGTGCAGGAAGTGCAGAATCTGTTGAACATGGCGGAGAAGAAGTGTCGAAACTGACGACGAAGAATTGACTTTCCTTGGTTTGGGATGGGACACTTTCTACGAGAGAGGGATGATACTGTTTTGATACCTGGTGAAAAACTGATTTTTAATATTTAGACGCTGCGACGTAATTTGGTATAATAATATAGTTTGATACGATTTAATATTGTTGGCTTTAGTCCTTTCGATTTTTTTTCTATAACGTGCAAGATTTGATTACAGTTTGGCGAACGAGTATTCGTCGGTATTTTCTGTGATTTTTAAATTAGCATTAATCTTTAACGGAACGTAAAAGAAAATACTTTAAATAAAAGTATTGTCGGCTAACAAAGTAAATTTCTCTTCACATATCGATAAAATATTTTACAAATCACGTTAAACATAATAATTATTCAATTATTCCTGCATTGACAATATTAACATGATTTTACTGAGCAAATATTTGTAAAGAATAATAGTTTCGATACATAAAGTTAAAAACGATGCAGTTTAAAAATTTAACAATTCGTAATTTTGTAAACTTCGTATTATAAATATAACGCGAAATGAGAAACTATTAACAAAATATTTCGAAAGTTCCATTTAACGATTAAAGGAGAAGCTTCTTCGAAAAAGAATGGACAAACAAATTCTACAGCTTCATCTATTTTATCACAGGCAACCAATCATTTTTCGATTGCACTACAATCCACGAACGTAACAGTCTATGTATACCCCGCTGCCTATTCATGAACTCCAGTTTTTTGAAAATCTATTCCACAGAATGTGCGCATGCCACTGGCGTCAGTGGCTTCGTTTTAAAAAAAATCGAGAAAAAATTCAGAATCGAGAATCTATGCGATGTTGCGTGAAAGTTATGCTGTCAGTAAACGACTTTAAAACCGTTCGATTCAATAAATAATACTGTTCGATCGATTTAAAAAAAAAAAAAAGAAAATTCTTCTCTAGCTACTATAAAATATTTCAATACAGGTTTTGTTACACCTATATTGAAACTCTTCAATTCGACAAAATGTCAAACATATATCCAACTTTTACATCTCAGTGTTTTACATCTCAAATAATGGTATTTTTGTTGAAAATTCGTTGCTCTTGCAAAAATGTCGTCATTTTCTCACACAGCAATTTGCCAATTGTAAGTAATAACATTGATAGATATTGACACAAATTGTTACACATGGTAGTTTGCAAATGTTCCTCTTGCATTTTCACAAGTGCTCAAACGAACTAAATTTTCGTTCGTTTTGCAACCAAAATTTCTTTAAAAAGTTTTTACTTATTTAAAGCCGTATATACCATACATAGTGGTTGTGTTATTATTATATAACAAGATTTTATTAATGTTATAAATCACGTGACTTTTAACATTTAAGAATTAACAACGTTATTATAGCATTGTGCAATTTCCAGCGCACAGAAATCGGTGACGTTATTATAGTGTCATGTGATATTCAGCTCTTAATGATCTGCGCTGAAATTAGCGCAGTGTCATTGACTTTTAACGCTTAATAATTGCTGGAGTTATTGTAGCATCGTGCAATTTTCAGCATTTAGAGATCGATGACCATTTTCGTCGTGTGATTATAAATTCTTATAATTTAATATATTTTCTTCCAGCGGTTATAAATTCTTAATTGAATTCGCCGATTCCTGGCAGAAATAACTCCTAAAAATAGAAATATCCGATATATATTCGATCTTAATTCCATGAAACATAAATGGAATACATATCGACGCCATACAGGTCGATAATTGAAACTCTTTTTTCCTCTTCCGAGTTGCTCTTACCTATTCGAATTTATCATTTTTCACTTTCAAACACATACGAACTCGATTCACCGTTAATGAAACAAATACAGTTACGAGGTTCAACTATTTCGATGGTTTATGCCATCGATGTGACCTCTTACACAATTGCAAAGAAAAAGGAAAGATTTGCTTGCTAAATCTGATATTCTTGAGCAAAACTTTCTCTAGCGAGGAATCTCCTCCTTTCTCATACAATGTGATTGGATCTCCTCCTTCTATAGGATCAAAGAAAGATGTATTAAAATTTCGATCGAATAATAATTGCCCCTGCTAACACTGGTAAAGATAAAATTAATAAAATTACAGTGATGATGAAATATCTCTTCAGACGTAGCCGAACATTCCTTTCTTGAGAATTTATCTCTTCGAAGTAAGTACAGGACGGGCGAAAAAAGAAGAAAAGTTTCTTTTTAATACAACATCAAGATGCAAGGAGGGACTAATTTTATTAATTTTATAAATTACCGACTCGTTTCAGTAGGAAGTGATTTTTCGCCCACTCTGTACATACTGGTACGAACTCGATTCTCTGTCAATTGAGTATACGTATATGTACGAGATTCGTTCAACGAGGCCCAACCATTTCAGTGATTTATGCGTGGTCGTCGTCGTCGTCGTTGTCGTCCTCGTTGGCAATCGTGTCAACGACGACGAGCCTGTTAATAATGCAAGGAACGAGAACGACGAGGAAAGACGAGTAAAGGCTGACGGTCGAGACGTAAACTGTCCGAGAAGAGACGACGAGCGATTGTGTGCGCGTGCACGTGTCCTAACTTTCCACGATGAGAGAACCTACTTGCAGAAGACTGGGCAAGCTCGCGACACTTCGACCATCTCGATACCGTCTCGCAATCTCGTTTGAGCTTTACGACCCAGCGCTTAACGTTCAGCGCTGCCCCTACGATTTTCTTCCCCTTGGTTCCTATGGGTGGTTCGCGAGATTCACCGTACACGAGCGAATAAAATATTCGACGTTTGTTTGCCGTAAACAAAGAGAATGAATACGGCCGACTTTCCTGAGAGTGAAATTTCGATTTTCTTCTTTTCGGTTTCCGTTTGGTCGCATCTTTCACTTATATTATTCATTTCATTTTATTTATATTATTTATCTTATTTTATATTATATTATATTGTATTATGTTATTTATATTTATATTATTATTATTATTATATCTTATTTTATATTATATTATATTATTTATCTTATTTTTATTTATCAACTGTATTCGTTTAAGTATAACGTATATATCCAATATAGTATGTATTTATAATATATTTACTACGTGAATTTCAAAATTATTTGAATATACTTGTATTATATTACATATTATATAATGGTAGTTGTTGAAGTAATTCAATATACGAATGGAAACTTCAAATTAGAGTCAAAATTGAGTTAATAGTAACTTACATAGCTCTTATATGGGTTGTAGACGCATGATATTGATATTAACATTAAATACAAAAATTAATATCTATATAATTTATATAATTTTCAATATTTACATAAATACATACACGTATTCGTAATAAATTTAACTTATAACAATGAAACGATTCAAAATTCGAGAAGAGAGACGAAGAAATAAAAAAATATATTATTTATAGTTGAAACAAAAATACGAAGCATGAAAATTCTCGTTTAATTATTCGACGTTTCAGAGAATTTCTCTTCTCTTTTTATTTTGTTTATTTTTCTTTCGGGGAGGGGGGGAAGTCCTTTCTTTACCATGGTATTTTAATTATTCCCTCGAAAACAGCGAAAATTCGTTCTTTATTCCGTAATTTGTATAATATTATATCTCTCCTATTCTCTTTGGAGTTACCTCCAACTGCTGTTTCTTTCGGGTTGTTGTAAATTTTGTTGTCCGAATGGTACTTGGGAATTTTTTTTAACTGTATTTCCTTTCCTTTTCAAGTCTTATCTTTAATTCTCCCGCCTTCTTTCCCGCAATTCTCTTTGACTTTTACAATTTCTCGCTGTACGTACGCGTTTCATGCACTAGAAAACAGGCATGTTCCCAGACGCCCGTGCAACGGGAAACTTTAATTTAGGATTTTCTTCAATTTGAGCATTCGTGCTGCTTTCAGTTCTTAAATTAATTATTGAAAAAAATTTCACTTGCTTACTCTTACGTATGCAATTACGCAACTATGTTATTATGAAAATTTATTATTAATTTCATCATTGTTTTTCACTGGTACGATGGAAATTTTAAATAAATGCGCAAACTTCTCAAATGGTTCAACTACTATTATAGAATTTCATTGTTATTACAAAAATTAATAATTATCCTGAATCATTGTTATAAAAATTTTCCATCATTCTTCAATTCGATCGTTCCAATTTCATTGCTAAGGTGTTATTCCTATCGAAAGGCTAAACGTCCAATCTTTTTTACCTTTTTTATCGAAAGATGCGATGGAAGAAACAGTTCTGAAAACCGGTGCAGCCGTTCAATATCAAAGAAAATGGGACGAGATTAGAGACAGAGGCACGAAAAGAGTTAAGGTCACGCGAAACAGTAATTCAGATGACAGGAGACGCTTGCGCGTTAACCAGGCCGATGACGATTAAGAAACCGTGCCAGCGTTTCGAGATTCAGATGACGTTGATTAATATTCGCGCGCGTGCGGCCGCGTTTACGGAAGTCGTGGAACAGCTGATTTATATTCCCGTGTCCGGATACAGCACGCAATTCCGCTTCAGGAGAGCTTACCAGCGCGCCATTAACAATATTCGGGTCACGCGACTTCTTGCCTTTGGCGTTGTCGTTGTTAGTTATCGCAAGATAACTAGAATGTAGCTAGTAGATACTATGCAGGTAGTGGCGATCTCCGACAATGTCGCAAACTTCGACTCTCGGGAAGCCGGAACTGCTTTTAGGTTGTTTCTTTTTCATCGATTACGTTAAAATCGGGATGAAATGCAGATAAGAGGATAAGGAAATGTTGATTTGAAAAATTGCAACTGAGGGAGAGATTAGTCTCGAGGTGTGCTTCGAGATATAGTTTCACGTGATGTATACGTAATTTTCGTAAATAAATTAATTTATGTTAAATGACGTAAAATTCATTGTCAGTTCGTTTATGAGATACAAAAATGGTACAACGTATAATACATTTACAAAGTACATGCATGTATAATATATTATACGTAAATGTAAATTAATATATATATATTTTAATTTGTTTATTAGTTTCTGTCTCTTTCATTACTATTTAATAGATAAAACGATTGTTGAAATGAAATTGTAGTTTTATTTGTAAAATTATCGAAATTTCTCGGCAATTATTATATACTAGAATGACACTTGAAAATAATCTTTCGAAAATAATCTCGATTCTATTTATATTTTTATCAGGAATATTCAAGACAATAAAGATGAGAATTGTAGAAATTTGTAAATTATAAAAGTTAATCGTCAAACACCCGAATGTAATTCACATTGAATTACATTCATTTTGAATTATTTAGCCATTTCTATTAAGCAACATTTGCTTTCGCTAAAATTGATTTGAAATTTCACGTCTTTTTTACAAAAGGATAATTATTACACATGTACTCGCATTGTCACTAATTAACAGAAATAAAACGTTTACTTCACTCGCAGACTCATCGAAATAAAAAGTATTCTTGAACAACGAAACATTTCATATAATAATTGATTGAAGAACGAAAAGTCGCATTAATTATGCGCCCGTGAAGTATTTAACTGCTCGTCCGAACAGTTTAATTTTCACTGTCGAAAAATAGACGGACCCTATCGATTATTTTCATTGTACGTTGCATAATACCGTTAATTGCGAATGCGCTGTCGGAATCGCTAACACGTGTTACGCGAGCGAGCGTAAACCGCGTTTTATCGGCCATCTAAAATTCCGCACAGTAAATAATTCTAACGCCAATGAAACCGGTGAAATAAAATCCGCTAGCTGCACGGCTCGCTGTGTGTACGGCGAGCAATTTCAATTAATTTGTCAAACTTTTAAAAAAAGAATTGTCACACAATGGGCAGCACAAAATTTCTTGCTACCTGTTTCGAAACTACACTTTTATTTACACTGAAATTATTCTACTTGTTTGTTGCCTATCGTCGACTTTTCTCAAAAGACGAATAAAAAAGGTAATTATTCGTTTCTGAACTTTTTGAACTTTTTTTTTTGGAAAATTTAACGATTCCAAAAATCTACAGAATATGATAAATAATAATAAATATATAAAATATATTCAGATCGGAGCACTTGTATTATATTTACCAAAAATGAGACAAAATTTTTATCTAGATCCCATTTTCTTTGATTGTGTTCGTAAAAAATATAAAATTCCATAAATAGTCTGGTTTCAATATTAAAAAGTAGACTGACTGTAGTATCACGTTTGTAATATAATACCAATAGGTACCAATAGTAATATGCAATAATATAATATATAGTATAATTGGTATGATAGGTACCAATTATTGGCACACTTCTTCTACTTCGTCTATTCCTTTAGTATTTTCTCCCCATTCTTTTTCTTCCCCTCGCCATTGTACGATTTGATTTCCGAAACCTGTCTGCAATCCTACACTCCCTCGTTGAAGTGCGCTATTCTCGCGGGTTTTCAACAATTCAGTCGCTATTCAATGGGAGCATTTGAAGCCCTTCGAGTCTTAACATGTACGAGAAGTTCTTTCGTCCGGACGTACGAAAATTGAGGCGACAGAGAATAGGAAAATAATATAAATTTCGAGGTTCGAGATCAGGAAGGATGTTATATTTATTTCCCTCGAAGCAGTTTCTTCAGGCTTTTCAAAATTCTCGGTCGCAATACTTCCAGTAATTAATTAAAAATTAATGAAAACAATTTGAAAACACGCGTAAAAGTTTAAAATAATTAAAATATTAGTGCACAGGTGTACAGTTTTAGTAAGCGAATATTAATATAATATTAAATTATAATAATAAGTAGATTTATGCATTTGTAGGATATTCAAAAATAACTATTAATATTAATAATACTGTGATACTAATATGTATAATATTACATTGTTACAATATATAATAAATTAATTGACAATTAATTATTGCTATATTAACTAATAACAACAATGAATTTATGAACAACAATTTTGTTCTGCACAAGAAATGGAATGTTAAACATTGAAAAAAATATTCCTCTTTTATACTCACAGTATCAGTATCTTCTTAATAAGTGCGACAATAATAATCACAAGTTCATAAACACGTTCATAAGTTGTTTCTGATCTCATCCTCGAATGACGAAACCGGTATCAGCCTCCACCATCTGTAACAGATAGTACAGAATTAATAAGTTTAGGAGAGAAGATCTCCAATGCTGAAGTTTAAAAAATTACGGAAATTAGAAATTTATGAATTCCAGATTTTTGAGAAAAATTTTAGTCGAGATATAACAGCACAATCGTACGAAAAAATGTGATTTCGCTTCTTTCAAATAAATTACGATATATAAAGAATTATATGAATTTTAATTATAAATTTCTTCTTAATAAACGTTACATCCATCATCACAGGCCCAACGTTTGACGCTCTTTTAATATCGCACACGTGAAATCATAAAATACCGATACTGAAGTAATGAAATTAACTAATTAATCTACCATCTACCTCTGAAATATCTAAAATCAATTTCAATCAGTTTAGATTCAATTTAACATCGAGATTAAATGCGATAAGATAGAACGAATTAACAATATGGAAACATTTATAATTAAAAGTATCTAATACACGAAGAGAGAGGGAGAGAAGAAAAAGGGACGAGAATAAAACCCGTGCTCGAAATTGCTGATCAAGTTCTCTTGATAGTTGAACACACTTAAGGACAGCAAACCTATTAGCAAACCTATTGATCGACAAACGAGCAACGTGATAAACAACTCATTGATAGTCATCGTGACAAAGAGCGATCTTAACGGTCAATTGATACAGTAGGAAGTGGATATTGCCTCGTCAAGCTTTATCGACAGTTTCTAGTATTCGCTTAACTATCGAGGTCTCTTGTGTGTGTGTGTATATATACATGCATATATACATGCACACGTGTACATATAGATGCATACCAGCAAGCGTCAGTTCGTCGCATGATTGCGAATAAGTAGAACGGAATGTCTACGTCTGCCGTTTGCTGGACTCTAAGCTACTAGATGACCTAATGCTATTCGTATAATGTATATTGAATCATCGTGCCATCGCAACACGAGAAGTAACGAAAGTCGACCGAGTGTCAATGTTGACGATGTTCGAGCTTCGATGTTTAAGAACGCTTCTGGTCATTTAAGAACGGTCATTAAAAAAAAATTTTACGTTGATTTTTGGAATTTTTTAGTGTGTCTTTAGAGTTCTTTCTTTCTTTCTTTAATTACAAAAATTTCTAACTTGAATTATGATTAAGTTGAATAAGTTTAAATTGTTCGACAAACTTTTTGAAAACGTTAAGCTTAATTAAATTTATAATTGTGGCTCTTGACTCGTTTCTTTTTTTTTAATTACATTTACTTGCTGTTAAATTGGAAATTTTGTAAAATTACGTTGAACGAAATATTTTACAATTTATTACAGTTTGTTAAATATGGAAAATGAAATTAGACGAGAGAAATTGAAATTATGTTATTAAGCTTCTTACAGTTTATTTAATGTCAACAGACTTTGAAGTACTGACTACTGATGAATAAATCGTTTCAAGTATTCCAAGAAACGCAAATGAGATTCTGACGGATTATCAAGAGAAATAATATTGCTATAAAGATTCAGATAATCACTCCCTTGTATTTTAGCTATTGAAACTAATTTGTTTCCTTCTTGAAGAGTATTATTTCACTATTTCGAAAGTTATCACGCGAATTCATTCCATCTCACTAACACATTAATTTCACAAAATTTCATCAAGCTTATAAATTCATTTAAATCCTTTATGAAAAAGGATGATCATTGATAAAAATTGATATAATTTATCAATTAAACGTATTCCACACCCTGTACTCTTAAATGAAGAATTGTCAGTTCGAACAAATGAAATGAAATGACAATGTCCACGGAATTCCGCAAAAAGTAAATGAATAAAAATTAGTGGAAACGAATAATTTTCAGTATCAAATCACGAGAGTGAATTGAAATAAAATCTAGAGTAGAGAAAGGGATATCCTATCGAGTAGAAGAACAGAAGAAAAAGAAAAAAAGGAAACATCCGTGAATTCCATATCCGAATGAAGTTTCGCTATCCTGTAAATCTCGATAGTTAATATAAATCGTTGTTGTTAAATAATTACTGCTCTCGCAAGCGATCGAACGGCAATTTATTAAGATTTATGTCATAAATGGAAAATGGCTTGTCATTCGTCGGGACATTGATTCGTCGTATCGGGACAACGACTCGTCGAAAACAACCGTACACGAGAGAGAGAAAAAGGAAAAAAAGAAAAAAAAGAGAAAAACGACAAAGAGATGAATCGTCTTTCGATGACTCACTTTTTTTTGCCTGATCGTAAATCATTGAACCTCGATCGATATCCGATTAACTATTGGCGTCCGTAATTCAGACAGATACCTAAATCCTTCCTCCCACTGATTTATCCTCGATAGATACGGCCGCGAATGTCTCGTTCTTCAACCTTTGTCTCATATCTCTCTTTCTGTTCTTTCTTGTTGTTCCTGTCGCGAGTATATACACGTATTTATAGAGTCCGAACGAATAAAGTATAAAAATGTCGAGAAGAATTTCTATTTCCGACGCTCGTTTTCAGAGAAGATATTTCAGATAAAATTTTCGAACAAGCTCAGTCGAGTTTGGAAAAAATTTGTAAAAATGTAAGATTCTGCATTCGTTGAAGGAACTCTCTGTTTGAGCGATGTTTCTTTAGAACTGCTAACGATTGAAGCATAAAATTAAAAAAAAAAACATTAAATTAAAAGAAGGAAGAAAATCTTTACAATATGATAGGGTGCACGAGTTTTTATTTATGTATTTTACGAAGACTCATTTAAGTTTCTAAAAACACATTGTTTTATATCTATAAAATGTTTTATATCTAAGAAAAATTACCAATTGGTCATTTTGACCATTTTGGTAGTTTCAGTGTTAATTTTGTTTCATGAATTTGCCATGAATAAAAATCCACAATCCACTTGTTAATTATTTTAAATTAATCAGTGACGATAAGAGTTGACGATGAGAGAGTTGGATATGATGTATTTGACGAAAAATTGAGAATTTCACAATTGAATTGGAATTTTGACGTGTATTTCAGCTGTGAATGATCTATGGATCTCTTACGCTCGCAGCTTATGCGCATAATTCTCCACGATATAGCACTATGTTAATGTAAATTCTTCATAATGCGCCATTACGTTAATCTTTTGCAGTCTCGCGTCGCAAAAAACGCTCGAGATCCAAACATTTTTATTTCAATTTTAACCAGGATGAGAACACGAAGTTTTCGAAATTAAAAATCATTAGAAATTTAAATCATAATGTTATGGCCAGACATTGCATAGTCAAGAAGCGAAAACAATTTTTCACTGTTATTATTAAATTTTCTTTTCATTATTCGCGGCACGTAAATGGCAAAATAAATTCGAAAATATTCGACAATGTAATTATAAATTCGACAATTTGTGATTATAATTTCCTGTTCGTTGGAAAAATATATTTCAGAAGTAACAATTAAAATTTCATTAAAAATTAATGATTTTTCGCTCCTGTATCTATATCTACATGATATTGAAAGTAATTTACGTATTAATTTATATGAAATACTTACCAACTAGGTTATTTTCAGTTCCTTTGAATCCGTTCTTTTCCTCTTGTGCCTCTTTTCCTGTTTTTCTTTATATAATTAAATAAAGAATACCTTCAGTGTAAATACTTGAGTATTTAATTCAAATTCTATGATTTGTCATCGTTATTTCAGAATTTATTAAAAAAACAGGAATACGTCCAGTGATTGATCGTGATATTTTACGATTTGCTGTAGAAACGGTGATTGATCATTACAGTTTACAATTTATTAAAAGACCAAGGCTGCATGCTGAAAAATATTTTAAAACCTTTCCGCTGTATAATACTACATGTAAAAAATTACTTTTTAACTGCAACCATAGTTATTCATTGTATCGATTTGGAATTATTTTTAATATTCGTTCACGTGAAAATGGCGGCGAAATATTAAATAAATATTCTTGAAACTTATCTATCATATATATTAAAAAATATCGAAAATTACTGTTCAATCTTATTTTCTTTCCGTTTTATTTATGTAGAATTATTAGATGCAGGTGTATGGATATTCCTCAGATATTCTTATACGCCTATAAATAAAAACTTGGAGCCACTCTAGGGTTGACGAGGAGACGACGGCAGAGTATTAAATAAACAAGTTATAATATAAAGATCATTTTCAAATTTTATTTCTTCTTTTATTTTATTTAGTTTCAATGTACCTCACATGTATCTATCTACGTCTAATATAGAAATATCGGTTTTAAACACACACATACACACACACACACACACACACACACTCGTCAAATATTAAAAACTCATCATTACTACCAATTACAAAAAACTTTCATTTATTTCCTTTTCCTGTTTCATTCGTTCAAAAACTCATCGTAATTACCAAATCATTCCTACTAATTATAACCACGTGATCATTTTATTTACTCGAGACGACTTTTTTTTTTAATATATCTATTCTACGTGTTCATACACACCTGTAAACACCTGTTGTTCGATAAAATATATTGAAACGCATCGATGAAACAACGTCGTTCTGAAATGAGAGTGGAAGGGGAGGGGGAAGCTCCACGACGCGTGACCTTGACTCGCAGCCAGCATCGAGCCGTACTGTATCAATCTAACACGGACAATTCTCTCTCTCACTGTTTGCAGATCGGCAATATCAACTCCGACAGCTGCACGATCAACAACAACGACGCTCCTCGAGGACCGAGCACTTGTCTTCGCTGGCGACTCGTTATGGCAGGGGCCGCGTCGAGACGAGAATACTGCCGCGGCGAAAATGCTGCGCGTAAAAACGATCAGCGGACGATTGTCGCGCGAACAACGAGAGCCGCGATAAACCGAAAGGAATTTAACTGTTGAGGAAAGGCCCGGCTCGCGCACAAAATTATGTCAAGAGCGAGCGAAGCGGTGAAGGGAGAGGAAGAGACGATGGAAAAGGCGCGGTTCGTTCCTCGATTTAATTAAGTCTAATTAAGTCTAATTAAAGCTGGTCGGTTTCGCGCGACGTGTGTTCGATTCGATTGTGATCCAATGAGTACTTTCCTTCGTTTATTTTCTTTCTTGTTTTTTTTTTTTTTTTTCAATTGAACCACTCGTGATCTTTGGATTTTAATTCTAAACCAATTGTCGATAGACGGAGATTCTGAGATTAAATTTTTCGGGGAAGAGATTTTTATTTGATTTTCCTTTCCTTTTTTGTGCTTTCTTCTGAATCTTTTTTTGTTGGTACAGTAAAATTATATTCGTATTGCATGATGAATCAAAGAATCAGTTGGTTTCATTGATTTTATAAAAGTCGATGATCTTTACTTCAACTCGAAAGCTTGAAATATCCTTCGCTCTTTAAAATAGAAACTAACTTCCTCGTAAACTTTTTCCAAGGAGTAAGAATAATTGTGACTTTGCTGGAAGAAAAGATACTGATGAACAGAACGTTCATTCGCTCGAGAAGTTTATTCCTTTTTGAAATTTCGAAACTTTGAATTTTTTTTGTTCAAGTGAATCGTTTAGAGCTCGCGTTCTCGATGTTAATTTTAATTGAAAATCCCGAAACTGCTGCTTTAAAAATGATTCAGTCGATCGTTGCAGTTGAATGTCCAAATAATCTCTCCGGTGACTGGATCGTTCAGAATATTCCGAGTTTAAAGAGAAAAGGGACAATCTTATTTCAAATTCAATTAAATTTTTTATACCGAGCTACAGCAATTAGTCCTGTACAAACTTATACCGTTAACCTACTTCCCGGACAACCGAACTCGAAAATTAATTAAATTTCTAATATCTTTATTCTTGTATATTTCGAGTTTCGAACCTGTTATTTCCAACAAAATTCCCATTACTTCTAAATTATGATGCGTTTGTAAATCCTTCCGTTATTTCTAAATTCAATTGAATTGTCATTTAAACTATTTCATTTGTAAATTTCAAATGCAATCTCATTCTGCAACGGTTATATAAAAAAAATTCGAAAGAATATCTAGTTTATTTTATTCCGTTTGACTCTTTTAATCACATTGATCTTGCCACGGGGGCATAAATCTTGAATGAATAATCCACAAGAATCACGAATCTCAAAACACGTCGTACGAACAGTATGTTGATTTAACCTACATGCTCGTAAATCTGCGTGTTAGCAGATTTATTCCGAACCACTCAAATTATCTGGAAACGAGCACTGCCATCCAGCACTGCCTTTTACAAATTATATCTAATAATAATTAGATTACGGATTTTTATACGTTTATAGGAAAAATTCGCAGAAACACAATATCAAAAATTTGCAGTGACACAATATCAAAAGGTGTATACGCGAGATAGTGCTTTTTATAACACTTATTAGTACGTAAAGCCTAGATTTTACTATTTTAGTTGTTACTGTCAAAAATATGAGTTCGCATAAAAATTCACCGTCTGCTAATAAGTTCTTGAAACTAGGTAAGAAGAAGAAAGAGAAAGAGAGAGAGGAATTTCAAAGAAGTACTTCTTTTCACTTTTACCATTTTTTCTTTTCCTTTTTTTTTTTTTTGCCTTTGTTAAATCTTTCTTTCTTGTTCTTTGTAATATACATATATATATATACATACATACATGTATTCGATACATCAATTTTATGCATTTATTTTATTGTAATTCCTTTACGATTACGTTATTCTTTAACAATGATATGCGAGTGGCGTGGAAGGGTATCAAATAAATAATAAACGAAATTTCGTCTTTTCATTCTCATTCCTAAACTCACCCCAATCATTCCCAATTTAATTTTCGATTCAACCCTTGTGACACTGACAATCGACAATTTTGTAATTTACCTTTGTCCGATCCTTTTGCTAATAATAAATAATAAACTACGTCTTTCTTGAATCTCGCGAGCCCACAACGATCCACACTCGATCGAATCCTCACGAGTAAAAATGCGTTCAATCTCGCTCGAGAGAGGTGAAAGTTCAGAAGAACGAAAGTATTCGTCCGGTTTTCGCCAAACGGAATTGCCAGCGAGAGCAATTCGTTTAGAGCGGCATCAACGATGTCCCGTTTTAATCAATCGACGACCGAACGTAATTACAAACGAAATTACACGTTGCTCGGTGTCCTTATTTCTGGCAAATTTAGCGATTTAACGCGGCTAATGGGCGTGTAACTCGACAATAGACGCTCGATCTAATGCAGCCAATACCCCGTGCGCTAATGATAGCCAATTATACCATCATACGGGACCGTGTTGTTCGCCACCGTTTATGGAAAGTACGTGCACGTACCCAGGATTAGAAAGGGATTGCAGCACGAAAGTAACGTCATTCGGAAACACCGTGATCACGTCATTGATGAGGCAACGAAACGATTGTTTGTTCAAGGTGTGAAACTGAACATTGAAACACTTGTAGAAGAAGATGAATGGGGATACATGGTTCTTTATTACCCATTGTGAAAGTGGAAATTGAAACGTTACCGTTACACTCGATTGCTATTAAAATGTACAGATTATGTGTAGGCTATATGTGGAAGAAATGGTAGTTGCATGTAAAGAAATGAAACGAATTTGTTTATATTATGAGACAAAAATTATTATGTAGTCGCAAATTTGTAATTATATTTTATGTTCAATCGTACTGTGTAAATTTTTGATATGTTTCGTTAGATGATGTTGTGAAGAAATTATAGTTACAAACATATGAAATTATAAATATGAAAGAATTAAGAGGAAATTTAATTACAATTCTGAGATTACAACTATCATCTTTTATATATATATATATATATATATATTCTGTGCAATCTATGCATTTTTGCAGTATCAAAATAAAACTGTTCAAAAATTATTATTATTTTTATAATTATTTTCTATTTTAAAATCATTACTATTATTATTATTTAGAACGTGTTAGAATTTCAAAAGAAATAAATGATTCCCTTTTGATTATATATATTTATATTACGTTAGATAATTAAATTTCACAGAGTGAATAAATTTTCTTTCCCGGAAATTAAAATATTTATGCTCGTATCCCTCGCGATAGAGATCAATACTAAAATTCGACTGAATTAAAAATCACGAAACCGAACAGTTTAATCCTCTGATCGAACAACTAAAATTGCACATTTTTACTTTTGATATTCAATACTTATCGCGAATTATTATGAATGATATGTATATTTTATAATGCAATATAATACAATATATTAATGTATTAACAGAGTCTTTATCGCGTAAAGTATAGTTTATGTTCTATTTAATTGTATTGTACGTATTTATATTTATATTGTCGTAAATACAACCATTTATATTGTAATTATATCGCATGCTGCGTATATAATTTACACTTTTCTATCGTGAATATTTCATCGTAACAAGTATATAGTATGTACTTGCCCTAACATCTCTGAGCGGTAGTGTCCATCAGACGATTGTGTCGCGAACAATCCCGTCCAAAGCGAGTGATACATATTTCGTAACGAGATACGAAGGGTTTCCGAGAGAGAAAAGCCAGCCAGAGGGACCGGGCCAAGGAAAGACTACGGAAACGCGGTTTCAGAAACGAAAGGATTACTCGAACAGAGTGAATCCAAAATTAATCGCCAACGGTGAGCAGAGCTGTGCAATATCTCGCGGAACGTCGTTAATATTTTACCAGGAAATTTTCGTGTATCTGCGAAAGGAAGCGTCAGAGGCAAGCAAACCTCCTCGTTTCCTCTCGGGCTGCCGGCTTTCACGTTCCACGCGAACCAAATTCGCGTATAGTAATGCACAACCGGTGTATATATACCAGCCGTAGTTCCAGACGATGCTTCTGTCATCGCCAGATTCCTACTTCGCTGAATAACATTGTCGCGAAGGTAGCGAATGCTTAACAAGCGCTAGACAATAGGCTATTAAGAACGAAAACCGTCATGGCGAGCGACAAGAGTTGTATGTACCTGGTGAGACGGTTAATATCGGCGCGCCAGTGGCTCTGCTTCGCGTTTCCGATTTCCGAATGTTTTCTTCTCTCTTGATTCCACTCTTCTCCTTGTGATCCTTCTGGTTCATTTCTCTTTTTTTTTTTTTCTTTCTTTCTTTCTTCCATCCGATGCTTATTTCTGAACGATACAGTGACATTCTTGTTGGAGAACAAATAATCGACATATAACTTAGGAGTTTATATCAACAGAAATTCACTGATTCTGCTGTCTATTTCTCGTCCATATACATTTGTATTATATAATGGAGATTCAGGTCCAAACATGTGGATTCGACCGAGATTTATTCGATCGTTCGTTTAATCAGACACTGATTGAAATTTGGCTCAGATAAATAGAGTTTTATATGGGTTGCTTTTTATTTCGGTTGTTGGCTAAAATAAACCATGTTGTTATTTTGGCTGAAAATTGATTTGTCGAGTTACGATCGTTTTTTTTTTTTCAGGAATTTCGTTTACTTATCAAAAAAATATTGGTAACTATAAAAATAAATTAATTGAATATCCTATAAAAGTGAAAAGTAATAAAATACTATTCAATTCTCTGTAATTAATAGAAAGAAGTTATTAGTTAATTTTGTAGCTCCGATTTATATAAAAATAGTAAAGTATATGAATCATCGGTGGAATATAAAACACTTTTGCTTAAAAGTACTGTTTACTTTTTAAAAGTAAGCTAACTTCCTTATACGTTTCTCACGAATAAGACAATTCGATTTTTGCATATAATTAAATTAATGTTTCAGCACCGTAAGGAAACGATTAATTAATTTAATACGTATTATTCTTTTAATTATATTACATACTTTACAATAATTATAAATAATACCTGTATTATCATAGTCGAAAGAATGAATATAAAATCAGTATGAAATTTACATTAGAAAGAAATATTATGTTATGTACTTCGTTGAACTTCGTGATCCTTTCTCGAATTACGAAGCAGTTGAATGAATGTAAAATTATCATTGGTATAAAATTCAATTATTCGAAAATAACATTGACTGTACTTTCTAATCACTGTTCATGATGGAAGTATAAGGAAAAATGATACATACATACATATCTCATCGAAATCTCTCTTGACTCGTCTCCTTTATTTCGTTTTAAAAATTACGAAACCTCGAACGCAGACAACGCAGCTTATCGACATATTATAACTGAAGGTATCACAAACTTTTTGATGACCTCTAATTACATTTACCGTATATTGTCCCTATGTTCAGCTAATCGGTAATCTCGATTATTATCCCTCGCCTCGTGGGCTTTGATCAGGGGTTCAACAAGGGTTAATTAACCCTTAACGCTTGACACAGTGACGTGACACACGTACATCAAAGGGTTTGAATATAGCTCGTATCTTTTGTAAAAAGATTTCGAATTTCCATTCGAAAGTTTCCAGCAGTTTCGTACAGTTATGTTCGAAACAGCGGTTACACTTTATGGAAGTTTACTCTCTCTCGTTGCTCGTAATTTACATAGAGTGTGCTTTAATTTTTTCGAAAGTTCTGAAATATCCTCTCAGACACTTCTCTCGGAAAATGTAAATTCATTTAAGTTCCATTCAACTTCGAATAAATTTCGAATAGCTTTCGGGAGTGGGGGGGAGGGGGGAGGGGGACTGGAAAAAACTTTTCAAATCGTTCGGGGAGAATTTCCAGGTCGCGGTTAGTTCGAGAACCATTATGAATTTACATATTTTTTCGATTAACCTAATTTCATTTTAATCGAGTCGGTGAAATACAATATTCATACATATCGCGTCCTGAAAACGGGAAGTGTTATGTGAATATTATGCTCTCGTCGAATGTTCATTTACATTGCGTTACTCGGTATGATCTAATCTTTGAAACGTTTTAAACTTTTGGAAACACTTAGGCGCAGATATTTAGATATTTCAAATATACAAATATAATTGTATTCAGTAATTATTAGAAATGAAACGTGTGAATGTACAAAAATATCTAAATGTTGAACATCGAAGTGTTACAGAACTTAAAAGTACATAGTATTTAAATATTGAAACGTTTAACGTAGAAACGTCTAGACTACATTTAAACATTCAGAAATATTCAAATATTTAGATATTCAAAGAATGAAAATATTTAAATACTCATCCACTTGAAAACACTTCCATGTTTCAGTAAAAAAAAAAAAAAAAAAATTCTTGCGAGAAAATTACACTCGAAAGAAAGCACGCTTGAAATTCCACGATATTCCAGCTTAAGAATTAATCGATCATCCTCTACTTCCCATTCTCGATCATCGTTCTTCGTACCAATACTAAATCGCGAGATTTCTCTAGCTAACTACCAGGTGTTCTCGTTTCTTCTTTCTTCCTGTGTTCTTAAAACCGACTTGCCGAAACATTTAGACCCGATCGCCGGAAATGCATCGTGCAACCTTCGCTCCAATCGAAGATATACAGTTCGCCGAGCGACAAATGACACGGTGTACGCGAAAAAGAAAAAACGAGAGGGGAAAAAAGAAAAAAAGAAATCCGGCCCTTCAATTTTTCGCCAGTTTTCAACCGGTTCGTACAGTTTAGCCGTGCCTTTCGCCTGTCAGTGCAAGGGTACAAAGGGTACGGAGAATTGATACCGATAGTCGATTTTCAAACGACCATTTTACAATACGTTTCCTGAAAGCTCTGGGAAATCGTTTCGACGCACGCGGAGAGATGATTGCGTGAAACGTTTCCCCCGTAAAAGGGCCACTCTCGTGTAAATGACTATCTTCGAGTAAACGCTGACAACTGAAATGAAAGTTACTAAATGGACGGAGAATTTAATTTTCTTGCTTTCGTCGGGCTGAATTCTGCCGGAATTGAAGTTAAAACGAGATGTTGCAAATTCGAGCGGAGCAGAGTCCCTCCATTATTCGTGTATCTTGTCCTTAAATAGCGTATATTTTGGAAAATAATCTCCTGACAAATATTCCAATATCATTAATGTAAACATCGAATCGAATGAATACTGAAATTGTAGTCACTTTAACCATCAAATCGGGTGTCATTAGGTTGTAGATTACTATTGTATAACTTACGTTAGATTACTGAAACTTGGTAATATATTACTGAATACTACTTGAAAATATTTATTAGGAGATTACTTTACAGACGGCTATTGTATAATGCAATTTATATCAATCGATTGCTGGAATTTATTTGATTTTGTCTTGTTTTTCACAGTGCCCATCTATATTCAAAAATGCAAAGATCTACTGCTAAATATGTCGATCAATTAATCGACCGTGAATTTGTAGCGCGATTCAAAAAGTGATTTGATTTTTAATTCATTTTACGTTGATTTGTGCACACTTAGGTGGAACAGTCTCACTACTCTAACACTCGAAACTTTCGAATTTTCTCAAAATTTTTCTTGCCATTCTACGAATTTTCAAACTACACGTGCCAAATACAAAAATTTTTAAATTTTCTCTCAAGCGGAACCACACGTAGCTCTAACTTCTAAAATTTTAAAACCGCGTCCAATTTGCTTCTTAGACATCCGTGATCTTAAATTATATACACTATACAGCGGATGTTTTTCAATTTTCTAAGTTTCTAAAACTCTCTATAAGTTTCTAAATCTCCCTTTAATGAACAGTTGCATGCTCGACTGCACGTAGAATCGCGAATCTCTGAAACGTTCAGAATTATTCTCCGATCTTTTCTTAGTACTTTCAAATTGCGCGTCATCAAACAGAAGCGATCGAATTTTTCAAATTTCCTGGATTAGAGTGTCCCTTTAAATGTGAGCACTTGCACGCTCGCATTCGTATTGTTTCGTCAGGGCTCTCTACGACTTCTTTGACGATTACACGGCTCGAGTGCTCTCTTTTATGAGGCCACGTTGAAGATGAAAGGCAAAAGGAGTTTTATGATGACAAATTGTCCCAGATTATTTGATAAAAAGAAAAAAAAAGAGAAAGGATATATATTCGTGATGAAAATGGTATTTCATGTTTTACACTACGGGGAAAAAGTCCGTGAATTTTGGATTTCATGCTTCATTGAAAAACGTGTAACGAAATTTTTTTTCCGAGAGGAACGTTTTCGCAGAAATAAATTGAAACATTGCAGGAAATGAAATATCGTGTGATATACAAATGTTTAATTAGTTCTTACTTCAAAGGAATATTCATAAATTAAACAAAATTAATTGATATAAAAATAACATGAGATTGGTGCGTGACAAAATGCTTTCGCAAGTAAATCTTTAATCAGATATATCTTCTTTACGAACATTATACTTAATCAATTTAGTATACGACCCGATGCATATATTTCTAATGACTGGTCAATTTGATAATTCAGAAACTTAATTAAATCTGTCGCAGTCTTCTTCTGAAATTCAATTTCAGTTTTAAAAATAATTTATTGATTGAATGGCATCGATAAAAATAATTGTACGAGGATGATCGAATTATTCATCCAAGTTTCAATATTTTTATTATAAATCACTGTCGTATATTAAATCAGTATTTATAATTTATTATAAATCTTCTTCCTCCTAAATTTATTATAAATCTTCTTCCTCCTAAATTTATTATAAATTTTCTTCATAACAGTGGAAAATCTAGCCTGTCAGATTCAAATTTTAGGGAAACATTTCACATGCACCAACTCAACAGTGTGTGGCTGTTAGGTTACTTACGTTCTACGATTCGTATTTTTCGTAAAACATCGTGAGAAAAAAATATCTGTATTAGTTCATTTGGTTACATACGATAAAAATATGGCGTGAAACGTGAGGGCTTGGTTTCGATCAATCTTTCGTTTAATAGTCTAGGTATACTTGATACAATAATCTCTCCCCCCTCCCCCGTTATGCATCGGTAACAATTAATTGGCGACGAAATGAATAATTCGAACTAACAGAAAAAATAGTGGTAAATTTGAAAACAAACGACACACGGTACAACAATTTTTAGCAGTGACATTGTTGCGGTTATCGGTGACTGATATTTCCACGAATAAAAATCCCGGTGTTCCGTACGAACTCGTGACTATAAAATCAACAACGTAACGCCACGTCCCGATGAATTTATATTTTGATAGACAATGCCTCACAAAAAAAATATCTTCTCACGAAACAGACCAATGATTATATTACAACGTAAGAGTTTGATATAAAAGAGTCGATTAACTACTTACACATAGAGATTTATTCGTAATTCTTAACTTTTTAATTCTTTCATTTCAATGTTTATGTCAGCTGTTGGTGAACTTCTCGTTCTAATCATACATAACACGTAGGTATACGTGCTTGTTGATCGTTATATTATTAATTTACAACGTAGCGGTATGGGATTAAATTGTGTCTTCTTTTTTTAACAGTTGTTAACTACTGAGAATAGAGTGTTAATTTATAAAAAATATATAACACGTAATTTATAGGATAACGTGTGACAGAGTGTGGTGCACGTACTATAGATACTGCTGAAGAAAGATGGTGCAAATAAATGGGATTGCGAATACGAATCCGCCCCTATAATTTTCCAACAAGAAACAGATAAGAAAAAGCTAATGAAAAATCGCGTCGCAATTATATTTACCTTAAGGTTGAATTCGCTGGCTCCACGCTCCAGGCTTCGTCGTAAAAAAAAGTTAGAATTGTATTGTTATTGCACATTGGTAAGAAAACTGTTTAAAAAGTTAATTAGGAAAGAAATTTAGGAAATTAAAAAGATACCGAGGCAAACATATCTCCTGAAAAGCCGAGCGTTTCTAAAAAAATAAAGATCATTGAAAGATATAATCACGTGCACAGTGTGATTGCAATTTTTTTAAAAATTAAAGAAAATTAAGATTAAGAAATGTGAAAATTGAGGGAAAAGTCAAATTAAAACGTGAAACAAAGATGCTTTATAAATCAATAAGAAAAAAAATTTGTTCAAATCAAAAAATGAACGTAGGTAGGTATTATAAAACTACAACTGAAGTAAGAATATACAATTAGCAAAAGATTATTAATCAAACGCAATGACACGAGCAACGTACATATTGAAGTGTAAAATATCATTGTTAAAAGAGAAGAAGAAGTAAGAATGATTTAATATGAATTATAAATTGTTTGCAGTAACATTAAAAAGAAAAACAATTATAATTAATAAACGTGTTTGATTAATTAGAAATCAGAAAGATATACCAGATTGTTATAATAAATCTCCCATCAAGATGAACGATACTGAAAGCTGAAAATTTTAATTCTGATCGACCTGTTACACTTATACTACTGCGTTTGATTAAAAATTATCTTCTGTCGAGTGTTGTCTTTCGTTAAAGACTCGAAGCGTGTGTCCCTTAAAATAAGAGTAAAACTGCAAAATATTGCAGCTGAAAAACGTAAAGCGCGACTTTTGTAACTGATTATTAAAAAACGTTCGACTTCATCCCTTAACCCTAGAACGACTAAGATGTATTTTCTCAAGCCCATCAAACATAGAAAATAGAGAAAATTAGTTGCCTCGTGTCAAACAATTCTACAAAATTGTTAATATACCTGTACGAATTTAATTTAATATTTAATATTCATTTAAATATTAATTATAATATTTAAATTTATTAATATCAATATTAATTATTATATTATTAATATTAATACTTATTTAAATATATTAAAGGTTAAATAATATTTATTTAATATTTAATATTTATTAATTTAATATTTCGCAAAATATATAAACGGAACAAAATATATAACGCCACTTGAAAAATATCCGTGTCTAAAAAGATTGTTTCCCATCGAGAAACGTAACGAATTTATACGAATCCACCCTTAGTTCTTTCCCTTGATCTTCCATCTGAAGACTTCGACCTTAGTCTTTCCAGGGCTAATCAATTAGGGTTCCTCAACCCAGTAGAACACGCGTACACTCGACTCGAGGGAGGCTTCTCCGACGCAACCTGATCTCCATAAATCCGCGCAGCGACTATCCAAAGACCAGCCTTTTACATACTCACTCACTCATTCACTCACTCACTCTCTCTCTCTCTCTCTCTCTCTCTTTCAGGATTAAAACTATCGTTGTTCCGGCCTGTCAGCTGCAAGCCGCGTGAAAACGCGCTCAACGAAGCGTCGAATTTTCGAAATTAATCGGCAAAACCGGTTCTCGTTTAACCGGCGACGAAACATTGTCCGTCCCTGGCGAAATTTTAATCGACGATCGACGATTAACACGAGAGAGAGAGAAAGAGAGAGAGAGAGAGAGAGAGGAAAGAGTATGAATGACGAGGGGGAGGGAGGGAGGTGATGGTTCAACCCGAGGTTCGTTCCGATGCGAATTCCAATCCCGTTTCGTTCGACAAATTCGCGATCGTTGTCCCGTGAAAAGAAACGAACGTAAAATCGGCCGCGTACCGACACACAATGCCATGTTTCGAGCTGGGTTTTTGGTAATCGACCAAACGGCAACGCGCACTCGATTCCAGATTTGCATAGAATTCCCGATAGATTCTACCCCTGCCACTCTTGCCTACCGTCTACGGATCTATGGATCGTCGATAAATCGCTCTTCGTTCCGCTTTTTTCCGCTCTCTGTTACTTTCTTTTTCCTTCTCTCTCTCTCTCTCTCTCTGCGCTCTGTCCCTTTTGTCCTTGGCATATCGCGTACGCTGGTCACGCAACGATCGCGCTCGTAATTTCGCTTGGAAACGGCGAGGTAGCGAGCGAGAGGAACGGTTCTCGAGGATTTTCCTCGAAAAATTTTTCCAGGTCCGAGGTGCGAAGGTGGCGCGCGTAGATCGCGATCGTGATCGTGTAGATTCGATGCCTCCTGACATAGGAGACCTACGATTGATCTATGGCCTAGATTTCTATTCTAGACGATTTGTCAGGCGGTGTGCCACGACGATGGAGCGGATCGTGAAAGAAACGCGAGAAGAAGTGGATGGGCGTTCCATGGTCGTGGAAAGTCAACCGACGATGATCGACGAGATCATCTTGCTCGAATGGCGTTTACTTAGGCTGCTACGTGTTACGCAATAGAGTAGTAGATATGTGTGTGACGATAATTGGAAAAACTAGATAGGTACACTCGCTGTTACTGTTAGGGATTGTTCTTTATGCTCGAATGCAGACTATAGTGCGTAACGTAAAGTTTTATCAATTATTGAGTCGCCGATATTAAAAACGGGATTGAGTTGTTCCTATTTCAATTCCTTCACGCTTGACATTGTATTTTATTAAAATATAATGAATTTTTAATTTAATTAAACACAACGTTTTAATTAAGATACGGTACGTTAGCAAATTTAAATTGAGTACTTATCAAGTTGCTGATTAATTAAATGATAGCTGTTACTCGTTTATTTATAAGTATAATTTTAAATTTTAGTGCAACTTTGTGACTTTTTCACAAGAACATAACAAGACGAATTTTTACTATTAATAACTGTTAAAGAAATCCTTTCGGACAGTTTGGAAGTGACACAGCTCTGGAAGTTTTAATTGCGTACTTATACCGTGATTGAAATTATTCAGAAGCCAGGTGAATTAATGAACGACATCGTTTTAAATAATAAGACAGGTATTAGAATCTTTCGACTTAAATTTTACTGCCAAAATATGAAAAAAAATTAGCACAATACGAAATCAAATAGATAATGTTATTCGACTGTCGAATAACTATTACGTATTGAATTCATTCCCATTTACATTCGAAATTTTTAAAATAACAAAATTTAGAAATTCGATACATTCTTGAGTATTGATCAATCCTTAATTTGAACAGTAGTGTACATATATATATATATATATGTATCTATGTATATATAATTTTTTCCCCGAGATGTTTCAGCTTTTGTGACCTACATTGACACAAAAAAAATATAAAACTTTCTCAAATGAAAGAAACAATCTCAATAACAACATGCCAGAATATAAATTTCCTGATCTTTTAATTTTCCAATAAATTCTATGAACAATAAATTCCTCCAAAGTATATTAAAACGATCAAATTAATCCACTGTGTAATTTCTAAGTTATTTTTCAAATTTTCACGTGCGTACGTGTATATTGAAATATCATCAAAAAAAAAAACATCGCACGAAACATTCGTTGAAATTAAATTATTTTCGGATCTCGCTCGGGAGGACGATTTCCAAGCGACCCTTTTCAGACCAAGAGTATTTCACAGACGTGTGTACACGCACCCGCGCATCAACGAGTACCACCAACGAGAAGATATCCGTGTCTCATCCGCGTTTAACCTTCCGGATAAAACGGAATCCATTACGCGCGCGGAGGGAACGCACGCCCAGTCCACGGCATTTCCATTTATATTACCTTATCGTTATTCTTCCGGTCCGCTACCTTTCGCCCTCCTTCTCCTCCACCCCCATCCCTCTTTCACCTGGATTCCTTTTTCTCCGTCGTTGCTGTTCCCCGTTCCCTGTTCTCGCGCTCACCTGATCGCCGAAGGATCCGCCGCTCACTCCTGTCGCAGGACCACGGTGAACACGCACTTGCTCGACCAGCCTGCTTCGTCGCTCGCCTCGTACTCCACTCTGTGGCCACCAACGTCGAAACGCCGGCCCGGACTCTGGAAAAATAAAAAAAGGCAGGTCGAATGATGAGTGTAGCGTGGTGGACGTCACATTGGTGGACTTCGTATCACTTTGTTTCCTTTTTCTCCTCTTTTTTTTTTTTCTTAATTATTGAATTAACTGCATATGTCGAATAAAATATCAAAACGCATTCTGTTATTTAGTGTATACAATATATGTTATATACATACACTATAATATAAATATTTTTTATATATATATATAGTGTATATAATATGTGTAAGTTGTATTAAATCAATAACAGCAAAAGAAAGACATATTTTTTTCCTCAATTTTATATTAATAAACTTTTCACTCTTCGGTAAAGTTTCAAATTGTGCCGGCGCTCGAATATTTTTTGCAATTTTTTCTAGAGAACGTTGTTGAATATTTTTATTATTAGTGAATAATGATGTGTGGGCAAGTAATAGAACTCTTCGTCAATGAAATTAACCAATCATTAGAAAAATTACATGTATAGATTGCGTAAAAGTATATATGTATTTCAATTTAGATACACGTATCTTTTAGTAGGCTTATTTTCTTAATCTATATATTTTTATATTGTATAATAAACTTCGCTTTTGGTATTAAAAATTAAAGAAAATTTTAGAATTTCCATTTCTTTAATTTACTTCTAAACCTAAATGTCACTAAAACGTGTATTTCACGTGTGTTTCGGCCATATTATTTAAAACTTTATGAAATATTTTTAATAAATTAACTCAAAAAGGATTTAACATTTTGAATAATCTACTACATAGATAGATGTGCATTCATCAATTTTAATAAAAGACGAAAATTAAAGGAGGATACAAGTTTTTTCACTACATGTATACCTTTAAAATTACACAAAAACTGATGAATTACTTTTGAAAGTGAGATTGAAAAATGAAAAACTGCAGATATCTAAAGAAGTGTACAAAGAGAATGTATGGAAGAAAAAAGACAGAAACGATCTCTTTTAAAGGAGCATAACGTTAGTAGAGTGGTGTAATTATCACATAGCAACCAGTTTGGGTATTTTCGAGATTCTAACTTTCCAAATTGAAAGTTTCACAGAATTCAATGGAAACTTGTTGAGTGGAAATCGTATTACACAAAAGTGGTTTGGATATTATTGGCGGGTTTAGTAAAGTTTGCAGAAACAGCAAATTGAAATTTGACGTACAAATATACCACATTTGCACATGTACGAAAAGCAGTTATATTTCAATATCTTGCTATTTTAGACAGAGCAATTTTCATATATAATACAATATATAGTAAATACTGATAAATAATTGAAGTGATTGTTAAATTAGAATAACAATAGAAATAATTGATAATAGAAAATAATTAAAAAATGAAAATTTATAATAGCCATTGAAATAAATAAGAATCTCTATAATACTGACATAAATCAATTTTGTGTATCAATTTTGTGCAAATTATAGAGAATGTCGATAAATATTTTCATCGTAAATTTGGACTTTCTCAAGATACTTTTATTCCTTTACCAAATTTATACTAACATCAAATTTACATTGAAGTAGTCGTTTTCTACCTGTCATCTCGATGATTAATGTTCATAGAATCCTGGTCTACTCTGATAAAATATTTATTATTTCCTTTTATGACAACCCTATATCCTCAGCAATAAATTAACCGGCGTCTCTTTGGATAACATATATACAACAAATATACAGCTCTTCACGAGAGCATTCCAATATTTATAGAAACCTTTAACAAAGTTAATGAAATTTCAACACACGTTTGTAACACATAATATTGTGTTATACAACGCATATTATATTGTAGAAAACATTATTGGATATAAAAGTACATAAAAGTGTACATAAAAGTGTAGATACAGTGGCTCATGAAAGTATTCGACCTTAAGACATATTCGAAAGCACACTATATACTTACGTCCATAAATGTACATAAATTTCTTACGTTCATAAATTTCTTTTTACAGAAAAATGTTTGGACACTTTCATGAACCATGATTGATTAGATATGTATTTACAAACTTGATACCGTAGTCAACAATACTCTGAATATTTAACGATATTTAATTCATTATTGAATCATAATTACGCTTACGTGTTTGTTTCAATTTGATCTGTTGGATCTGCCCCGGAGCATGGCAAGAGGTTTAGAATGCATTTAAAAAAGACAAATAGTGGCCGGTATTTATGAGGGAGCATCATATTTTCCGCACAGTTACGCAGCTTACCGTGAAACACGGCTTACCATCGCGAACTAGTTTGTAAACCAAAATTGTTACACGATATTTGCATGGAAACATAGGTCGTTCTCCCGGCAAACTTTGCACAGTTTAAATTCTCGGCAAACTTTCTCCAGTTTGTACGAACAATTTGGACAGTAACCGACTCGATACACCGATCACACCCATTTCACGCGCATCACACTAACATCATTGTGAACGTTTTGATTAGATCGATAAAAAATAAAGTTTATTTCTTATAATTATAAATTATTTATAAATTTATAAATAAATTTATTTATCTTTTCTTTATCAATTTATTTATTTCATCTAAATTTCTCTGTAACTGCATCATTATTGTAAAAATGCAACAACTTGGAAAATTGTATTTTATTATGAGAAAGTTCCTTGGGACACTTTTAAAGCTTTGATTTAAGATTCTTAACTAAAAGAACTGCTCTTTTGTGAGCAAAGAAGAATATTTTTCTTATTTGTAAGCAAGAGTAGAATACATTTACCAATTACATAAATGTGTAATAATTGATTTAATTTTTATCCAGCGAGGAATATTATAGCTAAATAACTTAGTAATATTTATTCCTTCTTTGTCTTTTCTACTAAAATTTGTGCGAAATTTCATTCAACGAAGTTTACCTACTTTTAAGTCAATAAGGATACCATTAAAAAATAAATATAATAGCAGCACAAGTAATCTCCAATCTTCCAAAAATTGCTATAATATCTATTCCCCCTCGTAGGACCTACTTTTAAACTTGTACACTTGTCAAATCTTGCATTATTATTTCTTCACCCTGATCCTACAACATGACCTAATTTTATCCAAATTGAGATATTCTGAGTGAAAAATTTGAGTCCTGTGTACTCAACTGAACCGATACGAATAAACAATTTCTTAAACAGTGAAATTAATTAATTAATTAGCCTGGCATCGGATTAAATTTCACGAAACATCACATAGTTAAGCTATATCGATATAAATTATTCAAAGCGGAATAATTTAAGGGAAGAACGGACGTACGATGTTCCCCGGTTTTAATGAAATTTTCTTAGAAATTCCTGTATGTCGACGGAAGTACAGAGTCACGGCGTTCTGCAGCAAGAAACCCTTCAACAGTAATTTCGCCCCGAGAGGAGTATTTCAGAACCGAGATTCCTGTTTGCACGTCCGGCTCGGCTGGCCTTTATCTTGTTCCCTCTTTTTTTTTCCTTCTTTCCTCGCAAATTCCCTTTCTTATGTAAATTTCCTCCCTCCCACTCCGATTGATATCGCGAAATTAAAATGACAAAATTAACTGCATTTCGTTGACGATTCGGGTTAAATTTGAATTTCACCTCGATGATGCCGAAAGAGAAATGAAAAGAGAACCTCGGAGGAAGGTGAACTGAATTGGAGTTGATCGTGAGACGAGACGTCTGAATAATACGCAATAACTGGACTTTTACGCATTTATAGAAAATTTTCAATGCGCAGAGATGCGGAATATGCACATTAAAATTGGAACTCAGAGTTCTTTATAACACTTGACGCGTAGAATAACTTTCTGACAAGTTTCTATTTTGGGTCTTCAAAATTCTTCACGTTTCTCTCTTCTTTTCTCTTCTTTTTTTTTTTTCTTTTAATTCTGTAATTAAGTTTACAGATTGTTGTATATAGGAAATAATATATAGAACGCATATCCAAAATATATCTGTTGTTGTTGTTAAATATATCTGATTAAAATATAATGTAAAGTACAAATAATTAAGAAATAAAAGCGAGATAATATGTAATTAATAGGCGAAACCTGACCTAAATCTTTGCCTAGCTCCTGTTTCTTGAAAAATATTCACGAAAATGTGCATCTGGTTGAAAATCCGCAGTGCATGTTTGATAACGAAGAAATAAAAGTATAAATAATTAGAATATGAAGAAAACTGAAAAAAATGAAATTAATTAACGGGTGAAATAAACCTCCACATTTTCGCAGGATTTTCACAGAAATGTGAATCTGCACGCAGTTGAACGAGTCCAATATTATGTATTATTGGGAATAAGTCCAAAGTTTATTGACAATAAGTCCAAAATTATGTATTATTGAGAATAAAGCATTCCGAATGAATGTGTCCGCTGATAATTAATAGGATCGTTGAATAATATCGAGAACATATTCACGAATTCTTTTGTATAATATTTACGAAGTCTCTCATAAAGCATCGTGCATAGAGACACATACGTACGAAATTAATAAATACTGCATGGAATTTTCCCATTGATCGAGATTCATGCGATTGCTGAACACGAGAAACCTTTCACCCCCATTACTAAGTAAACCGGGAACGAAACAGACGAAATCAGAAATACGACGTATGTATGTATAATCCTCTATTAATGCATGATCTATTCTCTTATTTGCTATTGCATTTCGAAACTGCGAGTATCGAAGGTTTCGCAACTGATCTTCGCGTCAGTCTGTGTAAGTAAAAAAAAAAAAAAAAAACGATACAGCTAGCTGATGCGTACAAGTACGAAAATTCAACGAATGAATTCTCACGTCGAATCAACTCTTCTTCGTTAATTAAAATAATCACTGAATACAGTTTCACGTAACTAGACTGCAGATATTTGTGCAAATTCATGCTTTCGCTGCTGATCCAAAGAAACGAAATTTAAATAAAGATTCTCTTGATCAAAGTATGTTATTTTGTTTCACATACGTTTAAGTATGTGAGAGCGAATGTATCTGTGTATTTCTGCAGTTTTGAAAATTAAAAATAAATGTCGCAAGCACATATGTAAATATCTACGATCACGTACAGTTGTCAAATAAAAGAAGAGAAGAAAGAAGATCTTTTCATCGGTGGAAAAGTAAACGAAAAAAAAAAAAAAAGAAAAAGAAAAAATTACTGCACAGTTGTTACTGTGCCATGCTGCAGGCGTTATACTTCTACGTCAAGAGACTCGCGCAAATCGGATTGTCCAAAGTCTGTACTTTCCTCTCGAACGAGCGTTCGTCGTGACGAACGTGACACACATTCGACAATCGCAATATAATCGAACGCCATTAAGAAATTAAGTGCTTTATAATTAACACTGACCTCGTTGCTCCTAATCCGGGTCACCTTCACGTTGTCCGTGAAAATTGGTTCGGTCCACGTGATTGCCGTCCCATTTCTCCCGGTGACCTCGATGTCGTTCGGACAGTCTTTAACTTTTGGCGCTTCGCCTCCTGAAATACGATAAAATCCAATCAGAAGACCTTTCTTCGCTCAGAGACAGAGGACCGTGGGTCTGAAGTGGGTTATAAAACGAGTCACGTGATTCCCCGAGTTGTTAAAGTTCAACCCGTTGCCCTTCGCCCCATGATTATACATGTACATACGGCGAAAGTAATATAACTTGAGAGTGTACGTTCCTGCCAGGAAAATTTTACTTGATGAATTTTACGAATTTCAACAAGATTTCAACCTTGTGTAAAAATAAAAATATAAAGTGTAATATTATATTATATTATACTATATTATTATATATTACTATATTATTATATTATTATATATCATATATTATATAGAATATAGCATGATTTTATAATGTAAAAATATACAGCGTAATACAAAGGAAACTACTTTTCGTTATATTCGTAAGGTATTATATAAATGTTGAATTCAGTATTGTTATTATTACGTTACGAATATTGAATACAATGAATACTTTATGTATACTTTTGCTCAAAATTTTGGAGCAGCGTTTGCTTTTCGAACGAAATGAAATCTTTTAAATCTTTCTGATAAATACGAATATTACAATTATAATTTTAATTTTCAATCAATGTAATCAATTAAAAGATTATGGTATTATAAATGAAATATTCATTTAGTTGGAAACATTATTTCTTTCGAAATCTCAACGTGCTTTAAATTTTTGAGAGAAGGTGTAATACATATTAATTACGTTAAATAAAAACAAAAAGAGAATTTAAATTCGATTCCATAATACGATTCCAGTATATAAAATTTTCAACCATATTATCAGAATTTGAAATATTAAGCCTCGTTTGAATTCGCACGAATTCGATTTATGTTATTTAATTTCAAAGCACTTCATTTCAATTATTTTACGTGACTAAAGTGTACAAAATACATTGTAATGTAAATAAATGATGCTTCGTTCAAATTTAAATTCTTCATTTAATTCGATTAAATTGCAAGAAATATACTGCGTTTCAAATAAAATTTTCGAAATCGTACCAAATACATTGAATAGAAAATTGTTCAAAAAAATTGAGAAGAGAACAAAGAGATCTTATTATTAGTCAAAGTCTCGCGCAATTTGTTACATGTCTGGAATAACAATATCTTCAAGTGACGCGAAGTTCAATTACGAGGCTTCATATTATTTCAATTAAGCGAAGACATTTGCTGAACGTTCAACAGACTAAGACAGCCTTTAACGATTATTATAGCGAACATTAGTATTACGTGAGCAGTTTTCCAATGCCGGCGAGTTAATATTCCAAGCATTCCTTCCCCCTTCTTTCCCCTCCTCTCTTTTCCCTTTCATTACGCTTGACAAACGTTTCCGCCGAAATTGCAATTTCTTACCGAAGAAATATATGCCAGCGATAATGGCAGATGTTATAATAATGTAACTGCATTTATTTCCTTCGCCCCTTGTTTTCTGTCTCATTTGACAAAAGTTCTCATCAATGTCCCACTTTAAGAGAGATATATCCAACGATAATGTTCTAATGTTCTGGTATCAGCTACTCTAATTGTAAGTAACGTTACGCGGAGAATTATATAGAGATGACTTTCCAACTGGCAGAGGTAAATATCACGAACTTTAGCGTCGCTGGATGTTCCTCCAATTACGGAGTCAAACCACTAGAAGTGGTGATTCCAAACATCAGCCGTTGAGATCCCTGGATTGAAGAATAAAGTCAGAAATGAAATAAACTTCCCAATTATGGAGGTAGATGTCGGGAACGTGGGTCGAAAGTTTCACCATTGAGTCAGAAATTCTACAGTGGAAATTGAAATAAGAAATATGTGTAACAGTGAGAAATTGCAGGAATAATAATACGATTTTCAAATGTTTGTATCAAATTACGTCACAGTTGCATAAATTAGAGGAAATCATCAGTCTATTATTATTGTTATAACGTGATACTTCCGTTATCAATAATCTAGCATTAATTTCCTGACTGTTTTTGTAGTTTGAATTAGTAATTTTTATTCTTTTCAAAAAAAGAAAATGTAAAATATATTCTAATTCCGTTAGTCTCTGAAAGAATTCTGAATTTTTAATTCATTCACGAAAATGGAAAAATGGAGAAATAGAATTTAAAAAAATATCAACAGTTACAATACACGCGTATCTTTAAATAAAATAATTACATGAATATTTAGATATGTGAAATTACTGTAGGAATCTATTATTAGTGTCAGTATTACGAACAACATTTACTTCGTCAAATAAGAATTCCAAGTTTTATAAAAGAAAGTTTGACGATCATTTATCTACCTTCTTGCGATACAAAATTAATGGAACATCTATCATGTTGAATTAGGGAAACTACGAGTTATAAATCAACTATCTAAAATAAAAATTCTCATCGATTATAAAGAAAAGTTCTCGATGAAGTTGAAAAAGTTCATCAATATTAAAAAAGTTCTCAATCGTCGTAACAAACAGTGACGTATCATTCAACAGATTTCAATTAATATTAAATTGTTATTGACAGTTGGATCGAATACCATCCAACGAATCTAAATTAATGTTAAATTGTTGAATGCATTATTTATTAGTAATGTTTGAACGTGAAAATCACGATGCTTGAAACTTCCATTTTTTCTTGGCCAACAAGCGGTCTGACCGATAAACTGTAACCTACGATTAAAAACTTTTTGCGTCGTCGAGAGAGAAGCTGATCGCCAACGAGTGGAAACTTCATTCGGTCGCGTTTAATTAGTTTCAAGAATTCACGCGACATTTCACCAATAAGTCAACTTTCTTATCTCGATACTTTTATTCATTTATACTGATTGCTAAATGTCCTCGAATGAAATGAAAAAATTAATAAAATATAATAATAATTTTAATATAATATAATAATAATAATTTAATAATAATTTAGTATAATAATTTTAATATAATAATAATAATTTTAAAGTTGAAACAAACACACGAAGTTGGACACTTTAAAAATCTCGATTCTTCAATCAAATAATTTTAGCCACGAAAAAGTTCGTGTGTTTCATTGACGAAACGATCGGTTACGGTCTTACGACATTTAGAACTTCGATGATTGCACGAAAACGCGTGGTTGATAACGAAATTTTGCGGACTTGGTAAAGAGTGTACTTGGAAGAGAAAAATAGTTGCTTGAATGGTAAGTGGTTGGTAAAAATGGAAGAAAGTTGGAAATTTGAAAGCAGAATTTTTTGGAGATACTCTGCAGAAGCAGATACATAGAATGGAGTATATGTTTGGAGTATTTTATTTCCTAGCAGGCATGCATGAATCTTTTGGAGATATTTTATGCTGATTCTTTACCATTTTTTAAGGATGGTTTCTTTTTGAAAAGAATTATATAATTATGTGGTGTAGAAAATTAGAAATTTGAAAGAAAAATCCTTTGAGATACTTGCAGATGGCATGAGAGATGCGCGATTATCTATTTTTATTTTTAACGAAGTATATGAATATCTTTTAGGGAGAAGAAAATATATCGTTAATGTGGCGTGGAAAATTAAAAATTCGAAAAGAATGAAATTCGAATTTTTGAAAAAATGTTTGGGGATATATGTGGAGAAAATAAAATGAAAGACATACGATCGATCTATTTTTTTTAGAATATATGCATATAAATTTTTTAGAGACAATTAAATCAAGAAAAAAAAAGAGGTAGAGAAATCAAAAATTGAAGATTATCGAATAAATGAAGAATACATAAAAATAAAAAAATATATACACGTTCGTATATAGAAATAAATGATTCTAAGAAAATCGTGAGCTTCAATTAAGAATTAAAAACAATAGTTAAAAACAATGAACATTGAACTGAGAATTGAAAACGACTTGTGACTATTGTTACAAATTAATATTTCGGTATGACGATCCATTTTGCATATCAAAAATTCAAATCAATATCGAGCCTGTCAAAATGACAAATTTCAGATTTTCCACATCCTTCCAATTGTTAAAAACATTCGGACACCTTTCCCTAAAATTATAACTGCCTGATGGATTTTTCATTGCACTAAGATCGATTCACTGAAATGTTCAGAAACAGTTTGGAAAAATCAATGACCAACTAATTCGTCAAGCGTCAGTAGGTCGTTTAGGAAAATCCAGGGAAATCCGCCGATGAAGTAAACTCTCAGCAACTGCACGGCTAATTCTCATTCAACGCTATCCATCGTATAGCACAAGATTAATTCGGCGTACTGGCGCAACGTAGATAGGTATAATCCGCGTAACATTGGCGATTCCCTTTCTGAGGCAATTAAACGCGCGTTTACGCGTTAATATTACAAGTGATATTTCCGCAAATGTGATCATTCCTTTCCAACGCGCAACAGTCCGCTACGATTTGACGTAAATTGGACGTAAAATATAATTTGCCGAATGTTTCGCGTTCCGTTCGCTCAAACTATTTCTCCGTTTCTCCCCGTGGCCATCAGATGCTAACGGTACAATTTCATTTTCGCGCTTTATATATCGAACAGCAAATTACACGCACGTAGTTGGTTGGCTGTTAGAGTTGCTTCGTTCTACTAGAACGTCGATAGTTGAAATCTCGAACATTTGCAACTGATGTTTCCTTTATGGCACATTGACGATCAAGAGTGACGATCGATGGAAAAATATGGAGAAATTTTACAATAATTATAATAATCTAATTTTACAATAATTCTAACAATCTAATGATCTAATTTTAGAATAATTCTAACAATCTAATAATCTAATTTTACAATAATTCTAACAATCTAATAATCTAATTTTACAATAATTCCAATGATCATTTAATACGTAAATTTAATACGTAAGCAATTTTATTATAATTTAATACGTAATTAATTATAATTTAATACGTAATTATGTATTAATTATAATTTAATACGTAAAGCAATTTTCTATCGACATCACAATTTTTCTAATCCCTTGAATTCGTTAAATTTTGGGAAACTGTGTCAAAAAGAAATCTTATTGTTTCACTACATATATAAATTTTTGTAGAACATGATATACTATTTTTCTTTTTGCGAGGAAGAACTTCCAACGTATCTATGCATAAGAAATTAAACGTATGCAATCCAGCTTATATTCTCATAAATATGAATTCGTATAAAAAAAAAAAAACCACAGTCTCGTAATTGGCAATTAATAAGCAGAAAATGAAGAAGTAGAAGATATTTGAAGATTAATAAAAAAGTTATTATCCTACGATTTTTACTAGCATCTATAGTACATTTTCACAATTTCTGGTAAGTAAGATAAATAAATAACACATGATGTACAAAAGAAATGCAACACGTTCATTCCAATTTTTCATACACAATCTTAATACTTCTCTAGTAATTCCGTATCTAAATTCCATCTTTTAATCGTGCTCGCAAAAACATGAATTTACCTAAATTCATCCAATTACGGTACACCAACTCAAAGAAGCGATAGGTACCACTCTGCGACAAGATTAACAGAAATTTGTCTACGCGTGATATATATTACAGAATGGGGCTGCGACGTTGCGGCAATAATTTCAATCTCGCGAAGCCGAATTAATTTCACTCGAATAAAAACGACCAATTACCGACGAATACGCACATACGTATGTACGCAAATACCAGGTTGAATTGAGAAAGCAATTAAACGATAACGCGCCGCCGTCTTGTTTGCTCCGAAATGATATTAATTTCGAACTAATAAGGCAAGATCTTATTACGTCCGCTCGCGTGCACTGAATTAATTTCAATACCTCGCTAACGCGAGGGCACAAAGAGGCAACAGACCATCTTCTTTCCAGTAGTACGGCTTTAAACGGTATTTTTCAGATGATCGTGAGTGAATATAGGTCAAAGATTAAGCGGTAATTAAATCCCCCCCCCCCTCCCTCCACTTCCCTTTCAGAAACGCGGGCCAATTCCATTTTGTAATTACCGACGTTTCCAGGCATGTTTCTTTAAACGCGAACTACATTTTTATTTCCCCGACGAAAAAAGGTGGAGACGAAAGTTTAATAAACAGCGGAGCGGTGTTTTCGCGCTCGTACAGGCGATAAAAATTCAATTTTGTTTCAAATGTTCGAGAACTGTTATTTCTGTAGTTCAGCTGTGTGCTTCGGTTTTTTTTTTTTTTTTTTCTTTTTATTAATTATCGTGCTTCGTGAATTCAAAAACAGGGCAACAACGGAGCACGATTCTAATTTTTCTCTGAAAACTTGTCCGTTCGTTTAATAACGTATTAAGTTGGCGCGTGTGAAATGGCGAAATTTTTTTTTTTCAGGCGATATACCATTCAAACAGTTACTCTAACAGAGTTACTGTTTAACAATTCAACGTTTCAAATATTTTTCCTTTTTTAGCTCACTAATTACACTATTAGACGATATTGATTATACTAATTACTTAAGAGAGAGATACGTGGAATTTGAATGTGAATTTCTATACATGTTTCAATTTACCAACGTCATAATAGCCGGTTTCCGTTGCAGTGTTAATTTTATTAATCACAACAGTCCTCTCTCATATATTGCAGTGTTGATGAAACATCGAAATGATTCGTGTAATACACGTATAACATGCATAATTAATATAAATCTAAATATATATCCACTCTACAGAGGAGCAACTCGAACAACAGAATAAATAAAGGGACCAAAAAAGAAAGGAAATCAACAACAACTCCTGCGCATTCTCCAACCGCTTGCTTCGCCCACACAAATCGCGCAACCCAAACGTGTTTCCCACCCACGAAAACCTCGAACCCGCTCGAATCGCCCCGCTAATTATTTCAATCAATAAAATTCAGTTGGCAGCGTCTCAATTTGTTGCCCCATTTCTCCGATCGTTCCACCAGGACGTTAACGCTGACAAATACAGGCTCGCGCGCGATATTTCATGCGTTAATGTCAAAGTTCAACGTCGAACGAAAAAAAAGGACAAGGACAACAGAGGGCAGGGGAGGATCGAGTAATTTCCTCGTCTAGGGATCCAGCGGTTTCCGGCAAGAATCAGTCGGGCGTTCATTCAGGGATTCATCGAATAATCTAATTCGCAGGGGGCAACGGGCAACGATCCGTAGTTTATACAGTATTGTGGTGAACCCTATCCCGGAAACGCATTTAATTAAACCGTCGGGGCTTGGATTCCACTCGGCGATGGAGAAACACTTCTTTGAGTCGCAAATGCGAAATTTCCATCGGACGACGCGGAGACCTGGTTATATTATCTTCTCTGTCGTTCTCTCTTGACGCCTTGTGTGGAGAATTTAAGTGTGTCAGTATATGTGTTTAGTGTGCGTTAGTATATTTTAACCAATTTAATATAACTGTTTCAACCAAGTTTCGATATTACTTGTACGATATGTAAAATATTTAAGAATCGGAAAATCAATTGTAATCATGTTTTAATCGTTGTACAAAAATAATTGCAGTCGATCAATCGATAAATTTTATAATCAATTATAATTACGTTTCGATCGTAATATAAAAATGATTGTAATCAATCATGCGTCGATCACAACATGAAACAATTACAATCAATGAGTCAATTTTAGAATCAATTGTAATCACGTTTTAATCGTAACAAAAAAATGATAGTAAGTTATTCAAATGCATTTTAGGCGATTGTAGTGTATAGTGATTGAGGGAATGTTGTTACTATTTTTTTTTACTAACGTATGTATATTTATTTTGTAATCATTCTCCTTCTGCACTTGGTTGCAAGTGATATTCGCAATGGGATTGGATAATTACAAAATGAACATACAATACTTGTAAATATGTCTCTTCTATTCCCATTTATTTATTTTATTTAATTTATATATTTATTTATTTAAAATATATACTTATTTTTAGTTTTTTTCTTTTTATGCTACGGATTTAAAAAAAGAAAAATCGAAATCGTCGTCCGAGATTATTTTAAATTTCTCAGAAATGCTTAAATGTACATAATACATATCCAGATCGCTACGACAATAAAATTTCATCCCGCTAGATTGCTAGACTCCTAATGAATACCAACGACAATGCCCCAGTACTTTCGAGCATCTTTTAATAGTGAAAGAACGCAGCGTTTTCACACCGAGTCTCGAGACAAGCCTGTTTAATGGCCACTGTCGCGCCACGGGAGAAACTTTTAAAACGAGCGACGAAAACGTCCGACACGAAAACGCGTAATGACGCATGAAGTTGCGAGGAAACGCGACTGAATGAAGCCATTCGGCTATTTCGGCGTAAAATAGGTTTTTTTCAGTCAGAAACACGAGATACCTTCACTTAGATATTCTCGCTTTCGCAGCGAATGGATTCGCGGCAAGAGACAGAAAATCTGATGTTGACCCATATCTGAGAAGCATGGCTCCCCCGTGGGACCGAGTTTCATTTAATTTAGCGAGCATCTTTTCAGTCGATACACGGTGAAAGTGAACAAGGGGTTAATTAAACCAAAAATGGGAAGTAGAGTTATTTGAAAGTTTGAAGGTAATCGAGTTTTTCAGAGTATTTAATCGTGACGCGTGATTGATGATAATGTGAAAAGTTCTTTGAGAGTTCCTATTAATGGAGCTTGGATATTGAGGATGAGAAGTTTCAATTGAAATTAATTGTAATAATGGTACGAAACAATTTTCGGAAATCAGATACGGAGTGACGTAGGAGAAGAATCTTAATATGTTAAGTTTAGATTAGAATAATTTAAAATTCATTAGCAATGGTTAAAATCATCAATTCGAAATTGTTCATAGAAATTTCCTAGATTTTCTCAATTTTTCCTAGAATATATAAATAAAAGATTGCGCTCTCCTATTCCTTCTTATCTCTGATGAACTTTAGTCGTTTCGATGTTACAATTTTTTCAACAGGCGCATATGTGTGACGTGAACCTGCTCCCCATGCGTAACATCAATATCAAACTTTTCGACTGACGTCTAGTACGAAACAATAGAAAATCAATAACTTCGGTATTAGGATACTACTAGTTTGGTATATATCAAATATAGATTTTAAGTTTTAGTACATAGGAATAATTGTGACAATAACTCAAAAAAGTCAATGTTTTCCAATTTATATCCATCATTAATTCCCAAAATCAAATTTTCATATTAATTTATTTATAAGATAAATTTGCGTAAATGATCTTGTGTTACTAAACACGAATTCCTAGGAATTTCGAAATGCACGCGAAAGATCATCTTCCGAGTACTCTTACGATTCGTTGCGCTCTCACGATCAACGAACGTATTTAACACTCGAAGGAACTCGGAGATGAAAGATCAATGCTCGAAACGAAGGATCAACTAACACCAAGGCAACAAGAACAATACGTCGTCGAAGACGTATAATAATCTGCATGTTGTCTGAAACAGTCCCTTAAACCCGCAGAATTAATCGTTCCTGATTCCATCTGCCGATAACGCGCATTCCAAGCCTGATCTACCCTTCGTTGATTAATAGATCAGCCCGATGATCAATACCGATTATCATCACCGGAGTTTACATGTTACACATTGATTTCATGCACGTGCATTAATTAATCACCTTTGACGATGATGCGTAACACGCAGCTGGCCTGTTTCTTCGATACCGGGTGTCTCGCGAAGAACGTGATCTCGTGCACCCCCGGGGTCAGATTCGCCTCGAGCCTGGTTCCCCAGGAGGGTTTCGACCTAACGTATCGGAACCAATCGAGATCCGTCGATGGTTGATCGAACGTAACGAACGCCTCGTCTCGTCCTGGTGGTAATTCCGCGATCACGTCCTTCGGACATTCTAAACGAGGCTTGCTGTATCCTGTAACAAAATTAAAAACCATTGTACGTGTTAATCGTTTCGTTGCCGACAAAAAAGTAAACGCATTGCTGGAGAGAGAGAAAAAGTGATTTCTTTTCCTCGGAGAAAATAAAAATATTTAATCTTTAATCTTTAAATCTTTTAATCTTTAATCTTCAATATTTAAATATTAAATAAATATAATATATGAATAAATTTATATATTAAATTAATATAAATATAATATGATAAATTATATTTAAATATTAAATAAATATAATATATAAATAAATTAAATATTTAATATTTAATATTTCTTGAAATTTACTAATGACAAGTAAGAATTCTTTTTTTATTAAAAATAGTATCTTAGAAAGATGTTGTTTTTTTGCTAGATCTGATATATATAGTTATTTATCCTCTTAATAAATATCCACGATTTTTGCTAATACTTTGAGCGAATATTTTAATTTTCTTGCGAAATGTAAAATGATACTTATACTAGAAAGAATTTTTCTGTTCTGTTCTTACGACAAAACTTTGTAGTTCTAGATGATACGTCGAAAAATTGTACAGTACTAAGAGGATTTAGAAAAGACTGATAGATTGCAGATTAATATTTATTGCAAAACATTCGAAAATCAGTTTCATGGTTTAAATACTATGATGTGCTATTTTAGATACTTTGTGTATTTTATAAGTGTTTCTGTATTACATTTTGCAATGCAAGGATCAATTTACGAATAATTTTTCCAAATTAATTATTAAGCTATATCAGAATAATATTATTACAATGTAATTAAAAGAAAAATTGAAAGCAATAGAAATTATTCGCAAAATTTGCTCTACATTCGTTATTACCATTTATGACATTTACTTCAACTATATTTAATTAATTCTTTTATTCGTGCTTCAAGTGAAAGCATTTTCTTGTACTTTGAATAGAACATCAACATTTTCCGCGCCTGTAACTAGTTTAATTAGAGTCTGGCATAGCTGAAAGACATGGACTGAAATAAAATGTACATGGAGATTCATGGTTTGATATTATATCGTTATTTAAGCTGATGATATATCTAATATATATGTTATTTAATAATGAAACAAATTCGTAAAACTAATTTCTGACTAACATTTATCGTCAAAATAATATAAATTCTGAGTTTAATTAATATTTAATCATTAATTAACGAATTACTTTCTACATACTACCGTTTTATCTATTAATTTATTGCAAAAGAATTATAATTTTCATAGAAGAATTTAAATTTAAAATTTTTCTCGTTTTACAATACGAATCGTAAAATCGTGGATTAATATTATCAACAAAGATGCTAACATTTTTACTAAAAAAAATTCGACGATATAACATTTAACAACGAAATAAGAGAGAAAAGTAAAAATTGGAAAAATTGTTTTACTCACTGACACACTCGCCGTGTTTCGGACCATCCCACGAACCATCCGATCGACAAGTCAATTCATATTCCCCGTGAAGCTGATACCCATGGGGACACTTCAAGAAACACTTGGTACCTGGTCGATTGGCCACTCTTCGTCTACTTCTCCATGGCTTCGGCGTTGCCAAACGTGAACACATTAAATATCCCCGACCCTCCGGATTCAACGGTGAACAGGACACGTTGTTTATATCTGGAAAAGAAATTGAAATCCACCTTACTGTAACTGAAAAATGAAGAAATTCCCATCACGTACATTTCGTTCAATTCGATTGAAAAGGTACTTAATTCCTGACCAATCAATTTATGGTGAAAACGGTGTAAATATATTACGTGACTTGTGTGATAAATATAATGATGTAATTTAATATATAATACAATAAAATATAATAATAACTAATATAATTTATATTATATTTTTTGCGATCTCTGAACATGTTGTGTATAAATATATACTTGTAGAAGTGTAATTAAATATTTTACGGGTTACTAAATCACACAGATTCACCTATGACGTGGCGTTTATACAATATTTCATTTACATCATCGATTTTCCATTTTCTTTTTTTTTTTTTTTTTAACTGGAGCTGTCGTATTTTCCCATCGCTATACTACGAAATATTTAAAAAATTGAAGTATTTGTAACATTATGTTCTTGCTCGAAGATGGAAATTTAAATCACAAAATTACGAAACTGACTGATTATTTAAATACAACAATCGGAGAATGGTTCCGTCCATTCCATCGCGTAACTGAATTAATCAATAAAGAAGCTAATCCCAAATCCAAAGTCCACCGATAAACAGAAACACTCGAAAATCTCCAATTCGCTTTGCCCATTCTCTCCGAAGCCAAGGCGCATCGATCCCCGATATGATTTCCGCGAATCCCTTGATCCTCTTACAATTAGCTAAATTTTCGCTGACACGGCGTTGTCGGAAGGCAGGGGAGTTTCTGTCAGCGTTAATCGCTCTACCTTGGGGGGGAACGGCGGAACCGAGGCGTCGATACGTCCTCGTCGAGCGTAATCTCGATTCCCGGCGACGTCGAGCCAAGCATTATCGCATCCGTGGCGGATGCACCCTCCCATTATCATCCACGTCTGCATAATATATGAATCGTGGATGTTAATGACGATACGGTTAGACACGTATCGATGCGACATTTGCGCGGTGAATCAGCTCCGTGACGGTTCCGCATGGCGCCACCAAGTATCGACGATCGTTTGGTGAACGCGTTCCGACAGAAACGCGTTCGGGATTTCGACGTCTGTATGCGCGCCAACACCGTGCAAATCGGGTCACTTGACGGGGAATCTTGCAGATTCGCAGCACTGCACATCCTCGATCGTATAATCGGCTCAGGTATCGATTAACCCATTAACGGATTGATGCCGCGTTGATGCAATGTTCCATTTGCAGACATCTCGTCTCGGTTAATAATTTTGTACTGTGGTCAATTTCGTTACGACGAATAATGTGTATCCTGTGTACCTTGCTCGTAGAACATTTTTATGAGTGTACGTATGACGTTAACGCGTGTGCCATGTAACGAAATGTAATTTTGAAATTTTATTAACACCGCGGCGAGGTCTGATTATCGTGATAACATTGGTAAAACAAAAATCCAAAAATACGTTATACGTAGATATGGTGGAGATCACAATTTGAACACCCAGAATTTACTATTTTATTAATAATATTCGTCGGGACCATTTTTACTTATCATGTGCTGAAAATATAGTAGCTTTCTGTGTTAACCTTTTGTTAAAGAGATGTTGCTAATAAATTGCATGAAATGTAACTTTTATACATTTTGGCAAATTTTGAACATTTTCATACTTTGTTTAAACATGGAATATTTTTTAACTTTAAAGAAAGATAACCGAAAGAATTAAATATCGAGGTTTGTTAATACAATGAATATCTTCAAATATAATCATCACGTTTCATTAAAGTAATGATACCATTAAAATTATCAATATAATGATACTAGTAACTATGTAATGTAAATTAATAACAATTAATATAATGTATAATTATACATTATAATTATATTATATTATATTATATTGTATTATATTGTATTATATTATATTATATTATATTGTATTATATTGTATTATATTATATTATATTATATTGTATTATATTGTATTATATNTATATTATATTATATTGTATTATATTGTATTATATTATATTATATTATATTGTATTATATTGTATTATATTATATTATATTGTATTATATTATATTATATTATATTATATGATATTATATTATATTATATTATATTATATTGTATTATATTATATTGTATTGTATTATATTGTATTATATTATATTATATTATATTGTATTATATTATATTATATTATATTATATTATATTATATTATATTATATTATAATGTATTATGCATAATAATTAATATAATAAAAATAACATAATTAATATAACAATAGAAACGAGTGTTCAAATACTTTTGTGACCTACTCGGCACTTCCAAAATTATTTAATCAAGACGTACCGTTTAAAAAACCACGAGACATTATATCGTTTCAGTATCAACGAACTAGTCTTGTAACAGAACAATCCGCCAGATCGAAGACAGATTCTCTCGTAACGAAATTTCCTAATTCCATAAGGCAGACTAGAATAAACTAGTTAAATTTTCAAGTGTCGTACCTGGAATTCGCGGCTCGGATAACCGGAAGGCTATACTTATCGATAATTCGATGAGATTCGAATAGTTATCAGTTCGTCGCGAGACGTATACCCGCCGCGGCATAACTGTGCAAACAATCGCAATCTGGGTCACTTGATTTCATATTCGCCGAGGAACTTGTAAAACGTTAGCGTGCACCTAAGGGGCGATGCAAATTTCACTGGTGAAACTTCTTGTCTCTTTCTTATTGCCCGATAAGTTTATGCAAACGAGAAGGTAAACTCGGGCGGTGAAACGAAAATTTTTAGCAAGCCAGGCGAACGAAATCGGAATAACACGCGGAGAAGTTCGCGGATCAATTCCATGGGAGGGAGGCGCGGTTGCAACGGATACGGATTTGTTTCGAAATAACAGCTGTCGCCTTCCGCTTTCGATTTTATTGTATTTATTCTATTTACGATCGAATTTTTAATGCGAAAGATTCAATGTTTGCAGCTCTCTTGTAATAGAATATCAGTCAGATACGCCGTACTGCCGTTGTAGAACAATTTTATAATTATTGCGATTAAACTCATCAATTTCACTCCACGTTTAATTTGTCTTTTATCGTTGTGTCGATTATTATTATTATTTTTTTGTAATGTACAGGGTGATTTACGTAACATGCACATTTTTTAAATTATGCTTCTAGCGAAAAGTTGTTTAATACAAAAGTTGTATGGTTTCAAGGGAGGGAAAATATGATGTATCAATTGTCTTTTGGGTTCGGACCATATATTTTCTTTGCAACAAATCCAAAAAGAATATAAAATTCCAAGTAACGTAGCTTCCTGGGAATAAAGTAAAAATGTATTAAATACTGATTCATTTTAACGAATAATTTTCGTAATGAAACAATTATAACAAAACGTGAGTAACGTTCGATTTTATTAATCGTTCAAAAATAATATCGAAAATTAAACGGACGGATATTAAATTTTCAATAATTATATTTATTGATACGCGTTGCGTTAGATATCCCTCCATTTCAATTGTAGTCCTATTATTCGAGCATGCGATGCATGGTCGGGCATCACAATAACTGTTCAGTTCGCATTGCCGCCCGTGAGAAAGGGAGTAACGAATAGGATCATTGTTCCTAAAGGATTTGGCCACAGAGTGGAGAACGTAGAGGAGCTTTCTGATAAGAGGACGGTGAAGAACAACAAGGTACTTACTCCGAAACCTTGGGTATTTAACCTCGGAATCCCGCAATTGAATGCGAATGATTTAATCATTCGCTTGGACAAGGACTTTTTAACTTCCTTAATACATCTTGCAGTATATTCAAGCATTAAAGATCAAATAATGAAATAATACGTAAAAATCACGTAAAATTACTGTTGTTTGATTAATATTATGAAAAGTTAAAATGACAGATATTTCGTAAAATCCAGACTCAACGACGCAAGAAAAAAGTTCAAGTGTAATTGAAGATGGTAAATTTTTGAAATTTCATAGAATAAAATTTTCGAAACGAAGAAATTTCAACAAGAAAAGAAAAAGATTCTCCTTAACGTCGGAGTACGAAACTTGACAATATTCTAATAACGATCGAGCTAAATTTACAAGTGAAATGAGTTAATCAGAAAAATAGCCCCTAACGGCGTTAAATGGAAAACCACGATCTTTTAACAGGTTGAACAGAAAAACTAAAATAAGAAAGAACTTAAACTGATCAGGACGGAGGGAATTCCGTCGAGTGAAGGAACGAGATACCTGACAAAACATCAAAAACTAATCGCTTGAAAAATTTCGCCAGAGGTGCACAGCGTTCAAGATCGTCTAGGTTTCCGGAAAAACTATCGGCGGCGATGTACGGAAAAGTGTTTCAACCAGGAGAGATAGGAAAAGAACGTTGAGTTCGTCCTGCATAACACCAAACTAGAGAGAGACATGGTGAATTAATCCGACTGGAAGAAACGCGGACAAATTTGTCGTTGTCCCGTGAACACGCTTGCAATAAAGGAAATGTATTACTCAGACAGTGTTAGGCATTAGTCGGAAAAACGTAGCTGAAAACGTTGGCGCGTGTATCCACGATGACATTATTACGACGGAGCCAAGGAAATTTCCCCCGCGTCAGTGGAACATATTGCGTTTCTCAGACACGCGAATGATGTATGATCCTGGGGGAGGGGGCGACAAGTCGAATGAAAAGGAGATCCGAAACTTCTCCCCGAAGAGAAAAGGGGAACGTTTCGAAGGACGACGTGTACAGGTTGCATCAGACGTGTAGGTCGATCGAGTAGGACATTCTAAGGGATGATGAAGGAGACGTCTCTTGATTAATAGACGTCTCTATTCTTATCTGGTAACTGGCAGGTCTGGCGAAGAAAATTGTCGGTTCCAGCCACCGCTGAATATTGTACGTTGGTACAATATTAACAGGATAATAAAGAATGAGGTTTAATGTACTTCTGAACTGAAAACTATTTCACGCGGAAAATACGTTGTTTCCGTATCATGCTTGTGATGAACAGGCTGCGCGGATTTTCATATATTTAACGAACGAGAAATAATATGCAATGATATGCAGCACACAATTATTATCTGGTAAGCAGAACATTTCTCTAAATGTACCATTCACATTATTTTAAATTTGCACAAATATCTGCAATCTGGTCATGAATAATATATTTATATTATAATGGTAAATGAGAATATAGTATTTGAATTAATGATTGTTATACTCTTTTCAATCTAATGAAAGCTATGTTTGTACGAAACTTTCACGCATGATTTATTGACAATATAATTTAACTTGACATCTTTCCAGTTTTTATTCCTCTGGAATTTTATATATCCGAAATTCTTCAAGATTATGGTAAAATGATATTGACATATTAAAAGGCAACTTCAAAATTAAGTATAATCAGAAATTTAAAAATGAAACCGAAAGGATTACAAAAATATTCTTCTATATGTCGAAAATGAAAGGAATACTTCAATGCTTCATTAAAATTAAGTATGAGTAAAAAACGGAGATTGGAAAAGTTAAAAGAATGTTGCTATATCTGCTATAGGTATACGAAATATGTTTAACCGAGCCACTGAATATATATATTATGAAACGGTGAATACAAGACAAGAAACTTACCAATGCAGGACTTGCCATCCGACGACAGAGCTTTCTCATCACCGTCGCAAGCGCAGAAAAAGCTTCCGTCCGTGTTCTCGCAAACTTCTGTGCAGCCCCCATTGTCAACCGTACACTCATTGATATCTACACAGACGTATGCAAAATTATTTCAGCTTTTATGCGAGAGAAACAACGCAGGAATGGAACTAAATACACTAACGAGGAATATCGTTCCTGCTTTACGTTCACCTTCCGCCATCTCGCGATTTATAAATAAAATTTTCAAAACCGACTGGTGATGCGTTCAGTTTACCAATACGTCGTGATAAATAGGCTTACAAATAGAATGACAGGATTTATATGACGAATCGAATTACACGCGAGAAGAATGTGTTTATGGGAAATAGATTTGAAACTTTTTCTTTCACATTTGTGTCTACCAAAAAAAAAACTGGTTCATAATAAATTGTACATTTTATTCCTTTAGAATTGTTTCTTAAATTTTATCCCTGCGAAGGATACCCATTGCTGAAAGTTCTACTTCGCACAAGGGAGAGACAGAGTAAACAACCAGCGGGTCATTTGTAAAATTGGAAAAAGTATCTGTCTCTAACGACGTCGACTGCCACCATTGGCCACCATTATTCTGACGGTAACGAGCATTTCCTCCCCGTCGAAATGCCGACCGGTATCGATCAGCATTCCGCAAAGTTCAAGTTCCACCACGCGGGCGTGTACACGCGTCTGATAACGTGTCTGACCTTTTATCGCGTCTGGGATGAGTATCGAGAGAGAACGGCGGAAGACCCTCTCCCTCTCCCCCCTTCTTCCTCCTCTTTTTATTCGCATACAACTACTCCTCGCGGACGTGTCTGCATTCTTTCGTTGACCAGCCATCGACCGGCTGGTCAATTGTCCGCACGATGGCGTTAAATTGACCGAAATAGACGTACAAGGGTCGGCCAGATTGCGATTGCCTCGAGCGCTTTCAATGACCGCCAAGAGTGCTCGACTTCCGTCGCTTTCACGACCTATGGTCGCGATATGCCGCGCAGCCAAGGACTATCCGCGCGATAATGACGCGCCGACAAAATGAACGATCCAACGAAACCCTCCCCTCTTCCTCCCCCATCCTGGAAGCCACCCCATCACTGGGTCCTCGGGGGCTAACTCCTCGTGGCAAATCGATACAACGCTGCTTGATTTCTTTTTCCTTTTTTCCTTGTCCCCGCGAGATTTCTATTGTTGGCCAGGCTCATTCTTACTGCCCGTTGATACCTTTCGAACGTGAGAGGAATACGTAAGAGGATTTATTTCGGTATTAGGGGTGTGAATTGTGGTGTGAATGGCTGCTCGAGAAGGAGATCTCTCGAGCGACGGAAGTCAGTATCGAAGGAAACGATTTTAAATATTTCTTACGGGTCTGCGATGAAGTTGTTGCAAGAGTGTCTACAATGTTAACGAAATTTGACATTTCTTCTAGAGAAATTTAACATTATAGTTTTGGTTCACACGATCCGAGTAGTGAAATGAAGTGAATTTTAATTGCAACTTTCTGCAACGCTCGTATCGTACAGTATCGTATTTTTTTAATATCCCGTATATCATTTATATTATTATTTATTGTACTATAATTATTATTTATATTTTTATTTAAATATATAGAACAAACTGAACAGTAGAAAAATATATAAATTGAAAATAAGTAGTCACGAACTGTATGAATAAATAAGGTTTAAAAAAATCGAATTTGTTGATACTACCTAATATGATTAGACATTTGTATTTTAGAGGAGCTTTGGAAGATAAACTGAGGGTCGACAGGAGAATGTAGTGTTATAGATGGAGTGAATCAAATAAAGGAGTCCGTGATTTCGTGGGGCTCAAGATAAATGAAGTAAAATATTTCTACCAATATTTTAAAGCTCATATTATGAGCTACGCTGAGGTATATAGATATATCATTGAAATGAGACTGCTAATCAATAACTATGTTTCCTACAATTATACTCTATTAACTGAGTATAATATAGCTTCTCATACTATATCAAAAATTGCTACGTTTTGACGGAACGAAATAGATAAATTATTTGAAAAATCATAATTTCAATTTCGCTGATATATCATTTTACACTCGAGAAAGAGTGTTAAACTAAAAATTCCTTTATATTGCTTATAGAATAAAATATATCCAAAAATTTCCGTTATTTGAAAAAATTATAATTCCAATCTAATTACTATACCATCTTACACTTGAGAAAAAAATTTTTCTAAATAGATCAATATAAAAATTTCCTCGCATTGTTTCTTAACGTACCGTATAAAATAAAATATATAAATCTCTCGAAAAATGATTCTTCGATATGAATGATGCGCGATATCTAATCAGAGAAAATTTCAGTGATGACCGATAATTAGAAGATGGACGTATTTGCTTGAAGAAGGCGCGCGATTTATTTTCAGGATGGCTGAGTCTCTCTCTTTCGGTTCATCTCTCCTTTTTTGACTTTTAACTGACGCTCGTTTCTTTCGCGCAGATAAGACATGTACATGTACGTATATAGATCGAGGTGCGAATTTCAAGCAGCCAGCCATAATTAATCTTCCGTCGGAAGGAGATCCAATGCAGCTCTCCCTCGAGATCGAAAACGATTTTTATCACTTCACGTTATGCGTTATTCATTGTGAAACTTGCGAGGAAATCTGAGAACTCTCAGGCTGAGCTAGACAGCTTTTTATGCTACTTCATGGGCCTCGTGTGCACATATGGCAGACATCGATCCAACCAGCCATGCAGCAGGTGACTGAGGGAAACATATTAGAGAGTGGAAATCGCTGTTACATAACTCTGACGCTCGACATTTGTCTAACGATAAAAACATCTCACATAATTTCTACGTGTTTCACTCCGTGTTTCATCCCTGCAGTTCCGAAACTATGAAACCAGTCGATTCTCTCGCATAAAAAATATAAAATTCGTCCCAGACCATTTTTAAAAATATAAAATTCGTTCTTTTCCAAAGAAATGTTCTTCCTATGAATTATAACGTATGTTACACAAAACGTCTTAACATTTCATTAATGCTGTTATAAGATCATAATGCTTATATCGTTCGAATTTAAAACAATATTTAAAGAAAAACGAGGATTTTTAACATTCTATGGGCACTGATTTGTTTATTTATTAATTAGAGTCATGCACAGTCTGAAATGATGACGATGTGTTTTATAAGATAAAGTTTAACTTCATCTGGTTTTAATGAAAATCCATAAAAACGTGCAAAATCCTTCCTCTTTTATTTTAAACGCGTGAAATATGTATATATTTATCGAGGGGAAGAATAATGGCAGAAAATTACTCTGTTTTTTTCCTACAACTAGACTTCCAATTTCTATGCAAATTTATATTTTTGTGAACACAATTGACCCTCGAACTGCCAACCCTGTAAGCAGAATACTGTTTTCTGTATTAATTGTAAATAAACAAAAAAATCATATGTATATATATATATATAAATTTATAGAATATTTTCATTTTCCCTTTCTTTTCTGTATATATAATTTAAGCGTTACTAAATATTAAGTATCTACAATTCTCCGATGTGGGTCAAAAGCGATTCGGATCTGCAAATTCTCGAGGTTCGATGGATTAAACAGAGATTCATATTGCCTACTCAAATTTATAATGAATCCCCTACTTTGGATATTTTATACATTCGGTAACTCCCTTCATTTGGCGCACGTGCTTTCGACATCGATGGTGGAACGACCATTTGTCAGTAGACGCTATCATCCGGCAGCTAGCATAATCTAAAAGTCAAAATGGGGAGTGTCGCGTACACCGTGCTAACACCGATGTATGTACGTATAAAATACGCAAATTTAGTCGAACCTTATTCTAGTTGAACCGAATTTTATCCCTGTAATATATCCCTCATTGACTAACTAAGAATCTTCGTTACTTTGTTAACTTTGTTCATGTGTTTTCTCTGTCATCGTTATTCGTCTTTCTCGACTGCTCATTGTTTTCATTGTTACTAGTTACACTAATTAGCAGCGTACCGTAAAAGCCATTAATAATAGGTGAATAGTGTGTTATATTACCGCACAATAGTACGTTGTTACAAGCTCATTGAAATAATCGGTGACGAGATTGAAACGTGTGCCACGCGTAACAATGGCGTTTGCATAAATTATATTTAAATTATTTCGGACGCAATTCATGGACGGTGAGATTTTTTAATTAAAAAGAAATACAGAGCTTGAGATAGAACGAATATGTTTTAATGAAAAGTATGAAAAATATTTCGAAATATTTATATTAAATAATTATGGAGAATTGTTATTTGTAACATATCCGTATCCATATAGTTTCCTAGCAATAACCAACGATAGGAATATGAATTGCAGTAGCTTAAAATAATTTAATTTAACAAAGACCGATATTACTTTCTAAATTATATAATAAGTAAAATATTAAATTACGTATTAAGTTCTATTTAATTTTTCAAATATTCAACAGAGATGAAATTCGTTCAAACAACAATCTGCATATGTCTTTTTTTTTTTTGTCAAAAAAATTCAATATGTAAAGTTAACAGTTCAACATTCTTTAAATTGTCTCCAAATACTGAAACAATTACTATCCTAATATTAATACTACTACTTAATAAATTATTTTAATAATTTTAAATATCATAAATCTAATAATAATCTAATATCATAAATCTAATACATTTGTGGACTATGTTATGAAAGAAATCTGTAATCCGATGTATGTAATGAAATTCTTTTTTAAATTTTAATTTTCTAATTAAAATACTTTTACTAGACTCTTAGAATATTCGCTTTGTTTTTATTATTTTCATAAAACGGTTTAGAAATTATAAGCGACATTTATCCATGTTATTTGTCTCTTTATCTATGCTATCCACTTCAACATAATAATAATAAACTTACATTAACCATAATAAGCTATTATTATAATTAACGATAATAAAGTTACTTTATAATGTTCATCGAAATGTAACACCGAAAACAAACAAAATTTCTACATAATCTAACACAATGAATAATAATGAATAACAATGAATAACACAATGAATAATAATACACAACAAACAGTATTGTTTAAATAATATAATTAAATTCGTTATTTGTATATATTACTAATTCAATTAGAATTTTCAATGATAAGCTAAAAATATACAAATGTGTTTATTTCAATTTTGCGACTGGAAGAGCAATTTTTCTCTGTTAGAGAACTAGGTTACTGATAGCAAAAAACACTCCTGTTTGCTTTTCCTTCACAGCCATTTTTTTCTCTTTCTTTTTCTTTTTTTTTTTTTTTTTCTCTTTACCGTGATTTATGTCGTCAGTTTATCAAATATTCCGCGACACATTTGCATAGGTATAACGCCTCATTTAATTGCACAGTACTAATTACGTTATCCTACTATTTGTGGTCCGGTGCTCGAATATATAAATATAAAACTTCATCCGTTATTGCATACTCGTCGTGTTTATGAGCGACAAATGTATTCGGCTAGTTGGCCGAATTAATCGCCAGCATATTCTGATACGTTCGATTAATTGAACAGTACGATCCATTTATGATAATTCATCGATTGGAAAATTTAAGGACAGCGTACATTTCGATGAGCCGTGTAACAATGGTTTTTGTTGTGGAATATGTAAATAAATTAAAATAAGAAAAGAAAAAAAGACACGTCAAACTTACGGGTCTCTGTTTCATTAGATTCGGAGATTGACGTGACTCGAAAAGAAAGTTTTATGAAAATAATTTTCTCGACACTAATGAAAAAAGTTTCTTAAAGATTAATATTATTGGAGCTCGATTAATCAAGAAATTGTTAATTACTGTTTATACATTTTTGGGAAATTTTAAAAATAATCAACAAAATGCATAAAATAATGCGAAAATATGCAAAACATCCAAAGTAAAGTATTTAATATTTCTTAGATGAAACAAATTTCTATCTAAGTTTTTTGTAGTTAGGTTCGTAAAATTAAAAAAAAAAATCCACAGTCTAATTATTATATAGAAACTTGAAATTGAAAATAACTTATGAACATTCCAAAGATTTTTTGGAACACTGGTTTCGGAATCTCGGTTGTAGACTCAATATTTGAAAACGTAGAAACGAATTACTTTGATTTGGAGGAACAATCGATTTTCGTACGAACGAATCTTCTAAAATTTAAAAAAAAAAAATCATCAAAACGCAAGAAAAAGAGTCAAAATGAAGCAACCACGCGCGCAAACAATTCAAAATGTTTGTACACGGGTTTCCGCGTTTGCTACGACTCAATACGAAAGAAGAGGTGGAGAGGAACAAGATACACACGTCAACGCGCGTTGCACGGAAGAAGGCACTCGCGAAAAGTTAACCGGTAATGAGACACTTACAAAAACGAACGCCGCGTTCCACAAAAGTGAAAAGGGTACTTTCGCCACGAAGAGAAATTTTTACGGAACGTTACTGCTCTAACAATTTTCTGAACTTATAACGACGTCGGCGAAACTTGGCTAGCGAAACGTCACGTTCAGATGAGCTATAACGAAAACTGGGGATTAAAAAACAAAAGGAAACAGAAGAAGAAAAAGGAACAGGGAGAGGGGGAAGAATGAAAATACAATAACGACGGAAATCCTAAGAGGATAGTTAACGAATTTGCCGATGTTCAGTGTACTTAGACGAAGCGTAATGAAAATACTAAGACGATGAAGAGAAATTACAATTCTCCTCGCGTCGAATGGAACAAAGTCGTCGTAAAAAACTTAGCAAGATCGTGGCAAGTTGGTGGAAGAGCTAGAAGTTCATCCGGATTGAAGGAAATACGAATAATATCTGAACAAACTTTCTACGTGTGATTCAGTTTCTGTAGGATCGTTTAGAAAGGACAGACCTGATAAGAAAGGAAGAAATACTATGAGAAATTGTTAAACAAAACTCAGAACGGGAGATCCAGTCCTCTCATTGAAAACTAACGAACTCAGACAAAACTAGACGAAACATTTTTTAATTGGAAAAATGAAACTAAAAAAAATAGTTGACAGAGAAACGATCGAAAAGGTCAATTATAAAAAAGTTATAAAAAAAAAAAAAAACAAGAAATAGTCGCAGTTATAAAAAAAAACTTAAAAAAAGGATCAATTATAAAGTGACCATAGATTCAAACCAATAAGAAACTGCAGTGCAACATCTAACCACTTTGACAAAATTATGAAATTATTAAAAAAGGATATTAAAATTGTCGGATCAGAGAATATCGACGAGGTGTTCAGCGAATTCGCGAAATTATCGCGAGAGGGAGCAAAAAAAAGACTCAGAGTGGTGGAATCGCGGTGTTCAAACGTAGCGAGTGAAAAACGCGAGGTTAATGTGAAACGGATCGACAGTAAGGAAGAAACGCGCGAAAGTGGAAAGGAAAGAAACGAGAAGCGTTAACTTTCCCAAGGTACATCGCCTCTCTTTATCGTCGTATCATCGAAAAACCAACGAACGCTCGACACGAGCGTACCAAAAAATCAGCTATTCTCTCGCTCGCGAGATAGAAAGCTCGTGATAAAAGACTTGGACGAAACTAATTCAGAATTTCTTGCTACCGGACTCGAAGACTTTTACGGATGTCCTCCGCGTGTTCCGCCCGGAAACTGTATAGAGACGGGGGAAAAAGAGACCTTCTCTCTCCTCTACGCGCGCCGTTCTTCCCTATCTTTGTTCATTCGCGAAACAAGTTCACCAAGTTGATCTTCGTTGATGAAAGTTTTTAAGTGTGCCGGTCCGCATAACCCGAAATTGCAGCCAAAAGTCGAACGATTCTCAAGTCGTTCGAGTCCGTTTGGCGCCAATTCTTCTTGAAAGCTGTCATTTCACGCAACTGTTGCAAACGTTAATGAATTTGGAGAAATTTGGAGCTGTGTCAGTTGCAAATTTCAACGTTATTTTGTAAAAATAAAGCAAAGATAAAATTTAACGTCGGATAGGAGTGTCACGTAACTAGTTTTAGAATCGAGAATAGGATGATTCTATTTCAAGAAATAAGCTGAAAAGAAAGAATAAATTGATTTCATTTAAAGTACTGTTAAGAAGCACGAGGGAAGTTAAAAAATATTTTTCTAAAATATTTTAACTAAAAAATAGGGAAAACATTTCTCTTAAGATAGGTATTGTATATTTCTCCAAAATTCATTATTCCTTCGTTTTATCTAAATGAATTCCAATTCAAAAAGAAAATAGGAATATTTTTAATTACACATCTCAGTAAATATGACAAGTAACAAATCGTTGTTTATTTATAGCAAAAAAATATTGAAACTGAAGGGAAATAAAAAAAAAACGTATGCAACGTACAACTAAATCCATATGACTAAAGCCAGAAAACAATTTATTCATTTTAGTAAGTAAATATGAAAAACTCTTTAAAAATTTGTCAAAGCCAATAAATGAAATAAAACGGGAATAGTAAATATTCTGAAAGTGATAGACACGTTCATCGCATATTTCAAATAATATTTCCAATGTACACATAAATCAATCATAAATCCCAAGTCTGCTACTCTGTAATAAAAAGAGATATTTGTTTAAATGTAAAAAATTGTTGGAAAGCAAATTTAAATTGTCGAAAAATAAAATGGAAGGACCTAATGAAACTGAAAATATTAAGAAGGTTCAAGAGCTTATGATCATTAAAAGATATATTCGTTAAATATGCTAAACAATATTGTACTTGATATTAAATAAATGATACCAATACTGTTACAGTATTATATTATAAATTATATTTTACTAAAGAAACTTTAACCAAAAACTGCAGAGATATTTATTTCATTTAATTTGCTGGTTTTTTAAGTCTCAATTTCTCACAAATTGTATAAAAATCAATATCTTCAACAAACACACAAATCTAATCATATGTTTCAAGAACATTTATCACCTATGCAAAAAAAAAAAAAAAAAACGACAAAACAAGATTGTTACATAAATTTCCAAAAATTTGGAGCGAGAAATCGAACCGAGAAATGTTCACGAAGTTGTCATCTCAACAGCCGCAAGCATCGTAATAACTTGGACGAGAAATGAGTCATCGTTACACTAGCGCGCAACGATTTATAATACAACATGTGTCGCGTCTAACCGAAAAATTTCATTTGTCGTTGAATTTTTCGCGACTTAACTTGGCCAGAGAAACAACCGTTTCGTGTATTATGAGCCGGGCGGTAATTTCATTAATGAATTCATCCCAATTTTCGTGGCGAGCTCGCGCATTTGTCCCTGTCCTCCGAATCAACCGGCCCTTTACATCCCCCGGGGAGAAATTCCAGCGGACTGTCACTTTGTAATCAGAATCGCGAACGCGCAGGTTCCTTTAGACAGGAACTCCCTTAAATCAGACCATTTCTCTCGGCGACTGTTTCCTGCAACCCCGTACCGGGTTCGTTTCGAACGGTGGCCATAAAACGGTGGCGAATTACAAGACGGAGAGCCGAATTTCACGACGTTCGAGTCGTCGTTCTCTGGTGAGGATTTAGTGGAGTGTCGAACGGAAGCGACAAAACACCGCAGGGGGAAATTAATTAATTAATTATTTTCTTTTGTTTATTTTTATTATTATTTAAAGTCGCTAATAACCCACTTGTGGAGGAGCTGAATCTTGCAATTTATTATAAAGGTGAAAGAAAGGTGTCTAGACGAGAAAATGGAAGAGGAGTGGAAACCATGAGGAGAATCTTGGAGACGAGGGGAAAAAAAGAAGAATACAAAGGGCAATGAATATTTTAACACGAATTTAACGAAAACCAAAGAATAGCCAAAGAAAGAAAGTAGCGATTAAAATAGACATGCCAAAATCTATCACTGAGTTTAAAATTTATTGTTTATTGTTTATAGCTCATAGTTTAATTTTTAGTGGTAAGAAAATTTACGACTTGCAGTTGAAGGTATTTTAAGGTAGTCTAAGTCAACCGGAAGCCATCCTTAAGCCGCAAGGCAAGAGGACTACGTATAATAATAATATAAAGGAAAGTGTATCAATTTTAGGACCGATTCTGTTGTATATTTCCTAATAATAATATAAATAATAATATAAATATAAATAATAATATAAAGGAAAGTGTATCAATTTTAGGACCGATTCTGTTGTATATTTCCTCCACTGAACGATAATACGTTCCACTATCAATTGGACTTTGCACAAATCATAAATTGGGGGGTCTTCTTTGTTGAGGAGATACTGGTGGGAATTGATTATTATTTATGAATTATTGTGGAAAAGAGATTTGAAGAGGGAATTGAATTTTGTTTCACGTTCCTGTCTTTCGCAATTTTTTCTCCTTTTTTGTGAAATATTAAAAACATATCTTTCGAAACAGCGATGTCAAAGCGGAGCAGAGGTTCGAAAAGGGTGGACTTCGAATTTCGCGACGTTTCGCTCTTTGTCCTGGTGGAAGTTTCGTGAAATATCGACAGATTTCGTTTCGAATAGAAAACAGCGGCGAGGGAATTGTTACAGACGAAAGATTTGAAAAAGAAGGAATGAAAAAAGGAAAGCAGATTTTGGCTTTCGGTGATTCTTCTGGAATATTGAAAATTGTTTTGCACGGAAAGCGTTTAAATTGATTCTTTATCTAACTCAAGTCTCTTTCAAATTACGTTATCGATAAAGAATTTTCGTTACATTTATCAAAGAAAAAAAAATTTGAAAATTTGGCTACTCGTAAAGTAGATTTTATTATTTTAAAAGAATTTTTCGTACAGACAGGATTGTTTCACCGTTATAAGACAAAATTGATATTTCAAGTAGCGATAAAACAATATTGAATTATATTTTATAGCGGATTATCCTTGTTTTATCGACAGAGTTCGCTGGTCTTACTAGTTAACATTTTATGATAGTTTGTCAGAGATTGAGCAGGACAGTTTGGACAACTTTTGCATGATAAATAGTCGCGCTTAAGATCAAAGTTACTTGCTAACGTCTCGAGACACGAATGGATTATACGTTTTGTCTAATAAGAAAATGATACATGATGGCAATTCTACTAGCTAATTCCACTTAGATAGCATGTAACATGTAACTCGTAATTTGTGCATGACCTAAGGAGACAGTAGCAACCAAGCTAAACTTCTGTTTAATTCTGATCCGTAATATAGTGACCAAATTACGTAATATAGCTACCAGAATTTGTTAATTTAGATAATTTACACTGAAAAGAAAGAGTCCGTTTAAAGAAAGTATCGCTGAATTTGGAGAAGAAGGAAATGGGAGAATTGATTTATCTCTTAAGATAAATTATCACGATAGTTTAGTGAAATTTTAATTTAATAGTCGGAAATTGAAAAGCTGATCAACTATTACGTATAGTTTTCTCATCTCTATATCAATTCCCTCGCGTAACTCGATCGCACGGTCTAATAGGCTTAGAGGCTACTAGAAAGCCTAAAGTCGGAAATGGAATCTTGTTAGAACGTTTATCTTGCTAAAGATTCTAATCACGAGGGTACGAGTACAAATATGAAACGTGCAAATGCAAATGCAAATTTCTCAACGTTTGTTTGGAAAAGGTGCAGAATCTCGTTGAAAGTAGCTCGCTCGAACATTTGTAAAATATTAATAAAATAACTGTACTTTTCAAATGTAATTTTATAAGATTAAATGTCGCGAGTAAACAGCGAAATTTCATCCAATTTTAAATTTTTACGAATGCAATCAAAAATATGGAACTCGAGCAGGAATTTTATTTTCCACCAGACATTAAAAATTATAAATACTCTACTTCTAATATTTTGTACTTTTGCACGTCTAATGCATCTTTTAATTCCTTCATCAAAAGATTTGATATTCGTTATTAAAATAAATTTGTACCCATTTTTGCTTAATTGTTGAATGATTAATTAACAACACAATCTATTATAATTACAATGTTACAAACGAATACCTTGACAGAGTACAACATTTCACTAATAATCGTAGTAACTCAATTCTCATTTGACAAACCTTAAACAATCCTCTCGCAGAAAATCAAAAATCATCATTCCTCAAATAAACGATTGACAATAAATTGTTAGAATCGTGCCAATTAAAATCGAACGTCTAGACACTTTATTAATCAAATAAAAATAAATTCATGGAAGATAAAGAACAACATGAACAACGGATAAAATGAATGGAATATAATTGAAGAGCCATCTCCAAATAAGAGTTTGCTGAAATCGTATCAACTCCAAAATCCAAAATTTAAGCACAAGCTCGATTAGACCATTGTCAATTAAACGAAATAACTGAAATACAGCTTTCTCCAAATAACAGATCACCGAAAACAATCGTAGCGATTGAAATCCAGAGTCTAGGGACTAAGCTCAAGATAGATCGTCAGCGGTTAAACGAATTAGGTAAATAAATTCATAAATTATACGAAGAAAATGGCGGATGAATCCTCGAAATTAGCGGGAAACATTTGGAAACAGGGAGCATTGCCATTAATTTGGACAGTTTTCCGGCGGTTGATGATCCAGATTCTCGACCCAATATTGCAGCGGAGAAGCCGCCAGCCTACCGGGCGGATCCATGTGCGGGCTAATTCGATTACGTATATACTCGGATCGTCTAGAACGGTATTATGGGATACGACTAGCACCAGGCGGCAAAATCTCGTTAGGACGCTCATCTCCCTATGGGGAATTGTTATCGTACTACCTATCGGTTGCCTGTGCTAAAATTCTGCGCCGCGAAATGAACGACAAACGCAATTATGTCGGCCAACGAAGAATATCATCCGCTGGAGCGTCTCGTTGCTGAGATGCACAAATAACGGTCTTAATTCTGTGTACGGATACAGAAATAGGATGCAGGCTACATCGGTGTGCGCGTTGCGAAAAGTAGCACGTTCCATTTGCTTGCTTACGAGAGGCCGGCAGGCTTCGCAATATTTGTCGCGAGAAGAATCACGTTTCAATTCGTCGCGTAGAGAGGCACGTTGTTTACGGGGAATTACAGAAGGTGACGATTGTCCTGGAAAATAAAAATTCAAGAAATTTCGTCGTGAATAATGGAAAAGGAAATATCAGTGTAGTAGAGTAAATTTCGAACGGCCATTGTTCCTTCAGGATCATCTCCACAGATGGATCTCTGGTTGATGAGAAAATTTTTCAATGTTTGAACTTTCACAGTTTTCGAGAGTAAAGAATCTTTACCTTTCTTTTATAAAGAATATATTTAAAAATATATTTAAAATATTATATTATAAAATATATTATCTTATAAAGAATATATTTAAAATATTATATTATAAAATATATAATCTTATAAAGAATATATTTAAAATATTATATTGTAAAATATATAATCTTATAAAGAATATATTTAAAATATTATATTGTAAAATATATAATCTTATAAAGAATATATTTAAAATATTATATTGTAAAATATATAATCTTATAAAGAATATATTTAAAATATTATATTGTAAAATATATAATCTTATAAAGAATATATTTAAAATATTATATTGTAAAATATATAATCTTATAAAGAATATATTTAAAATNATATATTTAAAAAAAAAAAAAAAAAGAAACTCGAGATTCTCAAAGCTTTATGCTCTAAAACAACGCCAAGTAAAGACTGCTATACGATTTTTTCTGACGAAGTTATAACAGTCGACAACTTTTCGTCGTTAATAGTTCAGTTACTCTGTTCGTTGTATTTATCATTTAAAAAAAAAAAGACTGGTAAGAGAGAACGTGCTACCTTTCGTATTCGCGCGTAAGATTCCCGTGCCGTTTCGCGAACCACGAAAATCCCGCACGGAACGCAAGAATCGTGAAGCAACCGAAGTACAATGTATTACAGGGCAGAAGTGGATGTTCGCAGTGAAAAGTGTCTGCCGCGGGGCTTAACCGGCAAATCCAACTTCCTGTTAAATCACCCGTACGGATTAAACCACTTACCAATACAAGTTCCGTCGGGGGTTGCCTCGTAGCCTGGCAGGCACGTGATCGACAAGCTGTCCAGTATCGGTTGATCCTTCAACTCCATTGGCTCGGCGCATCGATAAGATCCTGGCGTATTGATGCAACCATAGCGGCACATTTCCGTTTGCAAATCTGGTTGGGCACATTCGTCCACGTCTGGAAAAGAAATGTTTGAAATTTTTTTTTTTTGATCCTCTATCTTTCTTCGAGCTGGTCGAATTTTGTTTCGTGGAAAAATATCTGATTCTTGATGGAATTATATAAATTGAGATTTCTGGCGGGCTTTTTGTAGAAATATCCAAGTGTTAAGATTGAAAGTAACCGAAGATTTAATTTTAATAGTTAATATTTAATTCATGTATATTTCTTGTTTGTACAAATAGTCAAAATTCACATTCGAATAATCGAAATTTTTTTAATCGAAAATGTTTTTTTTTTTCTATTTAATTAAGTCTCCGTGCAATTGGAATGACGTTCAAAACTTCTTTTCAATAAATGGAATCTCTTATTATATTGGAATCTCTTTAATGTTTTTACTTCTATCGTAAATTTTTGAGATGGCAACGATGCTCTTCGATACACTCTTCAGATATGAAACTTTTATGTATTTCAGTAAAGCCTCTTATAGATGAAAAAGAGGATATTTCATGCGACTGCACTGCACTGTACAATGGGAAATAAAAAAGTAACCATTATCCTTTTACATGCGACAATGCAATAAATTTTTGTGTTTTCTATTCGAACATTTCTTTTGCATTTCACGTTTCAGGAAAGTCAAGCTTGTATAACAGAGCTTGCATAATAACCAGAAAATAAATAAATTCTGCTTCACTAAACAATAAATTAAAAAGCTACAGATATTTTACAAATTTTTACGTTCGAATTTTTGCATCCATTAGAATTCTAGAATTACAACTAAATATACAGGACGATTGATGATACGTTCGTTCGAATAAATAATCGAGAAGACAAGAAGCACTTTGGACAACGTGTTCTTAATTAACAAAAAAACCTCTTCCACTAGTACCTTGTACACTTTTAACAACACTTTAAGCAACAGTGTGTTCGATAAAAAGAAAACAGGAAAAAAGTGCGATTAAAACGCAAATGAAAGGAATATGACGATTCATACCACACACATCTTCGATTCCTCGAGGAGGAAATTCTATTACCTTGACAAGTCTTCCAGTCGTCCTCTAGGATGAAGCCATCAGGACAGAGACAAAACACTCGTCCCATCGTGGAGAGACAGGTGTGAGAGCATCCGGCGTTGTTGACGCTGCAGGGACCTGCGTCCTGACACGTGTGGTTGTCGGGTGACAGGACAGTGTCCTGTAGACCGTCGCAGGAACATTCATACCCGCCTATGGTGTTCCGGCACGTATCCTGACAAGGTCCGTGCCCATTGTTTAATAGGCACTCGTTGATGTCTACGTGACCAAAGCGTGATCGAGTAATTTTAATTCCACATGTCGAGTTTTATTTCACACATCGAGTTTGAATTGAATTGAATTGAATGACGTGGATGTTGGAGTAGTTTATGATTTGGTTAATTATGACTAATATACGAGGGAATGAAAAGTGGTGTAAATTTAATTCTGGCAATTAGTCAGAATTGTTCGTACAGAGAATAACGTAGAATTCTCTTTTCACTGCTGTAAAAATTACAACTACCGAGCCAATTGAAATGGTTAATATCAGATCTTTTACACACAGATTTGTATTATTTATAATTTTCGAAAGCATGCAACTATTTTCATAAAATTTCACTGATAATAATGGAGATTTTTCTGACACTTCACGATATTTCTCTCAGCAGAGTCTATTAAATTAATTGTTAATACAATATTCACTAAAATGTCATTTACACCACCGTTCCGTTAATATAAATGAAAATAGAAAAGAAGATGAATTAATCGACATAAAATAAAAAAGAAACAAGATATAAAATAATAAATTATCAAATTATAATCGAACAGAATATTGAATTCAAAGAAACAAGAATAATATTTCTAATGACATTTCTAATATTTCCAAGCAAATGAGAAACAGACGATCGAACAATTTCAACGATGGTCGATCGATCGGACAGCATAGGCTTTTTACCATCGTGGTTACACTTGTTGCTTTTTCAAAGAGAGAGATATTGAGAGAGAAAGAGAGGAGGAGAGAGGGAGAGAGGGATATGTTCGTTTCACGGTGTATGTATATTCCGATGCAAATAACTCACCCCTGCACGTGAATCTGTCCTCGTCGAGTTTCATCCCTTTTGGACACTCACAACGAAAGGATCCCGGGGTGTTCACACATTTATGTTCACAACCTCCCTTGTTATCCTTGCATTCGTTCACATCTGAATTTCAACGAGTACGTGTAATTTCTGGAATTTGGCTAACTTCCGCGACATGCTACAAGTTTCTGGTTTCGTTTTGTCACATCGATAATCCATCATGAGTGTAATAATGCTTTAACACACACTTAGGTAGACACACATCGTCTTTGCATTACCTTTACGTTCTATATTGTGCTCCTTCGTAAGAGAGCTGAGAGTTAGTTTTAATTGAACAATGAAATATGAAGAACAATTCAATACTGTTAGATTTTAATGATAAAAAAAATTCAATGCTGATAAAATACCAATATCAAAGAAACTTTTTACAGAAAATTTCATGACTTTCAATTTTATCATTTTGAAGGAAATAATCGTTTCCAAAAATAATCGTTTTCAGTTCAAGTAAGAGAACAGATTCTGATAACACTTTTGTTATGAAAATTATTTCCTAATTTTTATTTAAATATAAACTTTCTCAAAAACTCAATGTCATCCGCGTGAGATGAAACAATGAGAGCTCAAACGAGATTTTGAAAGATAATGCAAAAATCCTGGAGTTTTAGCGAATAATATGTAAATATACTGATTCTCGTTGATAGGAACAAGGTTTTAAAAGTTTTTCATTCCACTCCTCGTATTTCTTGTTCCTCCAATGTATTCCATTCGTGCAATCTATTCTTCTATTTTTTACACGTATATATACACCTCGTGGAATAGAGTGAAGCTTTTGTTTTACCAGGCTCGGTTAAGCTGGACTTTTAACCAATTCGGATTACCTCTCTTTACGATTCGTCTAGATTAACGATATTTCCCCCGTTCGGTAGAAGCTAATTTTTCCAAGAGCCCGTTAATTCGACTTTTCGCTTGATTTAAACTACTTTCTCGTTCAACTTAAATTAACGAAGTTTTATTAAATTTGCGTTTTCCTACGCTGCCAACGGAATTTTCATTCAGAAATTTTTCGTTCTCGTTTACATTCAATTGTTCCCAATTATGATTTATCCAACGAAGCTTCGCCGCGAAGGATTTTTATTTAAAAAATTTGTCCACGTTACTACTTCGTCTTTCCATTTTTTTTTTTTTTTTCCCCACGTTCTTAATATAATCCTCAACCCAGAATTTCTTAATGCTATTTGTGTTCAAAGAAATTTCATTTCAAAAGAGATGTTTCAAAGAAATTTCACGAAGAGAAATATTCTAGTTTAAGAAAAAAATTTGTCCCCCGATTTTTGTATCTCTGGTATCATTTTCGGCCCATAATTTTTAATTACACATTTCAATAACTATCTTTAAATAAGTTCCACCAAAGAAGAACATTTCAAAAATTTGTTCACCTTATTCCTCGACTTCCCTCTTCCCTTTCAATACAATTTTCTACCCAGACTTCTTTAATCTCGTTTTCGTTTAACTATCCCGAGAATCCCGATGATTACTTGAAATTATTTCCTAGAAAGAATATTATTCCATGATTTAAGAAAATTCATCCGCGATCCTTCTTCTCGAGCGTGATTAATACCGAGAGGCAGCTTGTAAATCCATTTTTAAAATGAGAATCTTGGCAATAAACCGGAGGAGGAACACGGAGAAAGAGATGAAAGCCGGAGCAACGTTTCCGATATCCGGGATCCGTCCCTTTCGTTTCAAAATGCTCAAACGAACTTCGGAATAAAATTTTATAGCGGTGCTCTTCAGTTTTATGAGGAACGAGCGTCGATACACCTCGCGGACGAGCGAGCAACAACCAAGTAAGTACTTCTGAAACGAAATCGTTGATGTTTTAATACGGACAGGAAGGACTTGTCTCCTGCAGAACGCGGAAACTGTCAATATTTCAACGAGTATCCTGTCGATATTTCATCTCGAGAAATTTCTTTTTCACCGACCTGACAGCTCGTCTTCCGAGGGAAAACGGTATCGTTTCTCTGTTTTACTATTCGTGTTCCTTTAAAAGAGAGAGACAGAGAGCGAGAGAGAGAGAGAGAGAGAGAAGGAGAGGACAGAAAGTAAAAACACGAGAAAAATCTTCGACTCGACGAACTATCAAAATATTATTAAACGGCGAAACGTTATGCTAATTTTACGACACGTCGACGTTGAAAGTATTTTATGTACCTCGCGCGAGTAACGATCCTATAAAATTTGCTTCTGAAAATATTATGAGGATTACACCTGATCGATGGAATAAAATTATAGTAAAATACGAAAATTAAAAATTAAATGAATGAAAGGTAGGAAAACGTCCTAGTTTCTGTTTTGTAGGATTGAAAAAATATTTTAACACTTGATTGATCACGTCGTTATGCGTGCAATGCATACGTGTACTTTGACAAGACAAGTCAAAAACAAAATCAATGGCAAATAGTGAAAATATTTACATACGCAACGCTGAATACGAAGATGAATGTCAATGATAGTGTCTGGTTTATATGATTCACAATGTGCAACAGACGTAAATACAGAATTAATTTCTAAAATATTAAAATATAAATAACTTCTGTTTAAAATGATAATATCTCAATTGTATTTGTTACACTTGAAATACGAAATATTTCCAAATATTGGATATTGAGTAGTTTAATTGTAATCGAATGTCCGTTACCAACCAAGTACATTATACAATAATATCATTTTAATGCAACAGCATAAACGTGATCAATTAAGTATTATATGTAGACTGCGGATATTTATAAATTTACGACTAGTCTGCAGATACTTATTCCGCAATTCATGTGAAATTTCAACGTGCACAGAATGAGCGCAACATTCAAAAATGCATAAAATATCCATGGAAAAAATCCCAATCCATAGTATAAATTTACGTTCACTCGTTGTTTAAAAATATGTTTCCTTCGTCCAACGATCAATAAATTTGTTTTCGTTCAAATTCACCTTTACATCGTAATGTAAATAATATTTTGCTCGCGCAAGATATTTTGTGAAATGAAATAGCAATATAACAAATAGATACTAAATAAATCTGACAATATAAAATATATGAAACAGCAGAGACAAAATACTTCGTTTGGAAAATAAAACATTTCTTTCGTTCGAATTTCAATCTTCGAATTCTCTTCGTACGCAAAAACATATGAATCTACATATGTAAATATCTGCAAACTAATTGTACGGTATTCAAATGACAAGTAAACAAGTTGATAGCATAACTTACCGATACATTTATCGCCGTCCAGTTGAAAACCTTTGTAACACGAACAGACTGGCCTGCCGTCGACTTCTTTGCAAATGTGGTCGCACGAAGCCTCGATGCACGCACCTTCAAAATTCGCTTTGATCTTGCACTTTGGTAGTTGTCCTATCCATTGGCGATTTCTGCAAAGCAGTCTGGTCGTTGTGCTCACCATGTAATATCCAGGAGCACATTCGTAATCGGCTTCCAAGTATTCGTGACCTGGTACCGACGATCTTGAGGGAAACAGCAATGACAAATACTTTTAGAACTTTGCAAAGATAGTGTTATTTTATAATGTCAATTTGTTATTTATTTTAATGGTCAGTGATAACATATAAATATCATGATATTTTAATATATATTACATTAATATTTTTATATAAATATAATATTTATATACTATAGAAGCAGCATATAAATATCATGATATTTTGATATATATTACATTAATATTTTTATATAAATATAATATTTATATACTATATAAATATTATATAGAAGGTTATTATATAAAAGGTATACTATATAAATATTATATAGAAGCAGCATTATTCAGAATGAAGACTGAAGAATTTTCGTTAAATCTCTACTATTTTGAAAAATATTAATACAATATAATTATTAATATAATATATATTAATATAATATACTATTGATAAATATAATATATATTATATAATATATATTAATATAATATATTATTGATAAAATATAAACCCAGAAAGCATATCGCTTCTTTGCGACGAAAATGTGATTTTTCGATTTATTACGATTAGAAAAATTTTGCAGAGATGGCCTTTTATATGGTAAAAAGGAATAATGTTGCTCTCCTTTTACTCAAACTTGAAACGCTACAAGAACGGTGCTTAAAATCTGCATTTTAAAATTTCGTTATTAATAATGAAAGAGTCAGGGCAAATGATAAACCGCCTCATTTTTGATGAACCTAAATAAACTGGATTTTGTTTTCCTCATTACCCCAAAAAGAGCGGGAGGGAAACTTGAAAAGCTCGTAGCCGGGAAAGTAATATACAAGAGAGATTACGTAGCAAACTTTTGTTTGTATTTGGTTGCCATGAAAATTAGTTCCCTGATTAGTTACAAAATACATTATTGATTTTAGAAATTTCTAACTCTTGCTACGTTAACTTCAAAAATTTACACTGCTGGTAGACATACGATTACTAATCAATCCTTTCCAACATGGTGATGTAGAGTCTACACGAAAGAGTTCATGATCCGTTATAAACTCGATATAACGAGACATGTTATAAGTAATACGATATAACAAAAACTACTATTACGAAACTACGAGATGAAGTGAAAATGCGGGAACTATATATTTATCGTAGAAATAAACGAGGAATTTGTAGAATATATTTAAGTAAAACATAAACGCGGAAAAATTTTAGAATAAATAATATAAGTGAAAAATGGCAAAATAAAGGTATTTAAAAGAGCACGAAATAAAATAATAACGAAGGCATCTGTATATACACTTATTTAGAAAAAAAAAAAACTATATTACGGACCGTAAAACAGGTAGATTTAAATCCACGTGATATTCCCTCTCTCTTTGTACCCCGCCATTATTCTTCCAATGTCATTCCTAATATCTTTCCAAACTTTTGACGTTCCCTTACTCCTTTTGATTCAACATTCGCTCGAATCAAGATTTACTCGCCATTACAGTCACTTCTCCCGCTTTCACCGTCTTTTTATATTTTACTACGCTGTCAGGTAATTCCGGCACGTCGAACCATTGAAAAGTTCACAGCCTCCCCTCCCCCGTGATCCGAAACTTTTCTGGTTCTCCTATAATCCCTGGGCTACGAACTTGTCCGAGTAATTCAGTTTTCTGATGAAAAGGGGGGAAATTTCACAAGCGGCAATAGAGGGACACGTTCCCACGGCGTGGCGCAGAGGCGTGTGTTGGATTAAAGCGGCGAGAGAGCCTGCCTTTGAAAAGAACCGTTCGTTCTGGCCGAAAGAAGAAGGTTCGTTTTCAAATGGAACAAACAGCAAGAACAGCAATTATCGACCTTTCGACTAAATTCTCCGAAACCGGCGGGAAAAGAAGACGCGCGTATACATACATACGTAGCGTACGTATTTCCTTGAAGATTTTGTACGAAATGCTCGGGAACGGAACGTTCGTTTCACGTGGCTGATAAGAGCCGCGCGAGGTTCGCGAGTCACGTTTTCCTTTCAACCATCCGAGAAAGTTTCAGCACTTTGAAAAATTGAAAATGTTTGGAAGTTCGTTACGTACTTGCACCCACGCTCAAGAGCATCCAGACACTTGCTCCAGACCTTTGACGAGCAGGTTATAAAGATTCCTTTCAATATGAGAAATTAACGCAGAAGCAAAGAAATAATTAATAAAAGTTTTAGTTTCTTTTAATAGTGAGAAAAAATTTCCTTCTCGTTGTAAAATTACGTACGAAAGCAAAGTATTTCATTTATTTATTGTTACTGCTACGTGTAGCTGTATGTGTACAAATTTATGTTGAACTACTGAAATTTAGAACATTTGATTTTACTTTGTAGTTCACGTTCTTCGTGATATTTAGGGGATTAGCAATAAAATTCAATTCTAAAATTAAGTAATTTAATTGTAAATTGTTACCATCCCCGATAGCTTTACGATACCTATGTTGAGAGTTAAATTGAATTTTGGGAGTCAAATTGATTTAATCTGCAATTTAAAACGAACGTTAATTTTGGATCCTTGAAGTAGTATTATACCGTACTCGTGAATAATAATCAAACTGGGTCAATATTTCAATTTAATTACACGATTGCCACTGTTGTACTAATGTAACAATTATTGTTAATTAATGTGTGTAAAATCAATTTAACAAACGATCCGTTGCAAAGACATTTAGTTAATCAAACCGCGTAGAATCTGTTGTAAATCAATTTAATTATTATTAACTCTCGCTTTCAATATATGTTCAATATGTTATTGATTTTATGCATACGTACACGTGTCCCTTAAACAAACGACGTTGCCAATAACGCATTTAAGCTTTCATTTAAGTTTTCGTTTAAATAAATATTAACAAAGACAGATAAACTATAACAATTTTAAAAAAAGGAACTATAAAACTATACCAAAAGAGAAAAGAAAAATACAACTTTAAATCTAATTTCATTGATCGTTCAAATTATTTCCGGACACACGAAACAAAAATATTAGATTCGCGAAGTCTATATTCTAATTATTTGCTAACCAACAATAACACTAACCATCAACCAAACTCGATCGATCGAATCATATTCACTCAAGTTATTTACTAACTTGAAGAAAAACATCGGATGCAAAAAAAAAAAACCCGCATTAATTATTGCCATTCTTGTTCCTGTTCGGAGCACCGGCGAGCATAATGCGGCGCGCAAGTTTCACAAACGCGTGGAACATTCATCGTCATAAAGGTAGGGAAATCGCATCGGCTGAAACCGGCTACCTGGCCGGCCGACGTTCGAGATGAGCTGAATTATTCATGCTAAAAGCCACTTACTTTACATATTTGATCAGTGCATGCCGGGCGAGGGGCGCCGGCACGAACGTCCCGTTTATGCATGATAAATCCCCTTTCGTATCGTCCTCGTACGCAGCGGTGCTGCTCGCCGTTTCCGCGTCCTTCTTTCCACCAAGTCGGTCCAACTCTGCCCTGTCGATTATAGGTTTCCCATGAAAATGCGATCCGCCGGCTCTCCTCCGCTCGGCGTCCTCTCGCCTCGGTAGCATCGATAGCTTCAAACTCGACGTCATGTACGCGTTGTAATCCTTCAGGGTACGTGCCAGCACCTCGTTCTCCAAATCCAAAATAGGCAGGTCCTCCTCGGTCCGCGAGTAGCCCAACATTTTGTCGGCGTCGTACCTAGAGTTGCCTCTAGGTTTCATCTCGTTCGCGCTACCACCGCTGACACTGCTCTCCTTGCGTTCCGTGTTCCTACGAGTGGATTTCGGCACGGAACTACCAAGGATACGATTCTCCAAGCTAGCTGGGTCCTCCATCTGCGTCCGCGAGATCTCTTTCTCCAGCTGCTTGGAGAACTCTCTCTCGACCGTATCCTCGTACATCTTATAGCGTGAGGTGGTCTGCGAGGTGGACTGTTTCCCGGCCTCGGTGGTTAATTGATCCTGAAGATCGAACGGCGAGGTAACGTCAGAACTGTTCGAGGGAGCGCGGTTGTCCGGCGAGTCGTAGCTGGAGACGTTGTCCTCCGCCACATGGCCATCGATCTTGCCGAGCAGCAACGCGGCTGGCGCATCGTTCATTCTTCTCTTGAACTTGGACGTTCTACGCGACTCGTAATTCTTCTCGCCGTTCTGGCCGGGCCTCTTCCTTCCGCGCTTTCGCTCGCGGTTCTTTCTCCTCCTGCGACGCTCCGCGCGATACCGTCTTGCCGCGCTGTCCTTCGATCTTTTCGCTTGGCCGCCCCCTCGTTTCCCCCTGATCTCGTTCTCGCACACCTCCGGCGTGTTCTCACGCTGTCGATCCACGTCGGAGCTCCTCGAATCTTTGTTCCTGCGACGTTTCTTGCGCGATTTGTCGCTAACGTCTCCCCTTCGGCGGCCGATCGACGTTGACACGGCTGGAACGAGAGTTCACGCGTGAGGAATGTGCCGTTAATTGTCAATTTTGCTTTTGTTAACGTTTAGGTTTAATTTCTTTGGAGTTTGATTCTAGTGATGACATAATATTGGCAGTTTAAATCTAATGAAACGTTTTAATTGTAAATTTCTAAATCGCTTCGCTAGTTACGAAATTAAAATATATACTAATTTATTTACGAAGTAAACATAACACAAAGTTAAGGTTCTCCTCTTTATAATTAAATTTCTTTAAAATTGTTTTAAATTTAAAAAAAAAAAATGTTTATACATGGATGAATGAATGAATTATCGATTTTCTGAATCCTCGGAATCCATTTATTATGCCAAAAACTATATGAATCATGTTAATAATCGTATATAAAGCTGCTGTATAAACTTTCCCCTTTCTGCAGGTAAAGAGAATTTTTCAAGAAATATCACCTGCAGTCTGTTTATTTTTCCATCCTTCATTTATGGCACGCAAGCTACACGATTATACCTGGCTGTGATTTAAAAAGCAAACGTATTTACTCACTGACATTCAAACCAGGCCGAAGCGATGAGTTGGAGGCACCTTCTGGTGGAACGAGGACCTTGTCCCTATTTCCGTCGGCCCGAGGCGCTGTTTCCGCTTCCGTCTCCGGTACCTCTGCCGCGTTTCGAGACGAGAGGGAGCTGCCATCCTCATCGAGCGCCTTTTTACCCTCGAGAGACGCATCCCAGCTAATGGACAACACAGCCAACCGTTCTGCTTTTTTTATCTTTCTCTCTCTTAATACCTTTATGTCTTTCTTTCGCGATAAAATGAAAGACTGTGTACTTGGCAATGCTGGCCCTTCTCCCTTTGGCATGCATAATGTCCTGAATGAATCTCTTTGATATTTCTATTGTAAATGGATGGGATTCTGTGGAATCAGCGGAAAGTGTTTTGATTACGAGGTAATCACCCTGAATCGTTCAGGAATATATTGTGAATTTTTTCTTACAGGTAATTATTAAATGAAGAATTCCATTTTTTCTTTTTTTCTTTTGAGATGTGCAAATGTGACTTTTTTCTTTTGTGAATTTTTCTTACAGGTAATTATTAAATGAAGAATTCCATTTTTTTTCTTTTTTTTTTTTCTTTTGAGATGTGCAAATGTGACTTTAATCTTCGTTTCTTTCAAATCAAATTGTTAAAAAGTATAACAGAATAATTCACCAGTTTCAAAACCTTTGATTGGTCATCACAAAAATGAAACATTCTTATTATAATTTATAAAATAGAAGTGTATTATTTAATTATATGAAATTGGTTTTTATTAAGTAAGAATATAGAATTGGTAGAATATTTTATTAAAATAATAACTATTTTTGTAAATCCGCATGCTACATTTTAAATAATACATTTCCATTTGTAAATCAATGGGTATTCTCCACATCAGATGTTCTAATTTCTTGCAATGATTTTTCTAACAATTCAATTTAAAGAAGAATTTCAATATAAAATTAAAAATCACTTCTATACGTCTTAGAAACATTTCCATTTAATAATTGCCTATGAGAAAAATTCGTAGTATATTTTTGGCCTCCTTCAGTCCAACGTGTAAAACAAATTGAATAAAAGTTTCTATGATGGTGTATAAACGATCAATCGAGCGTTTATATCATAGATATATATCATCATGATCAAAAACAATTCACAAACAGGAATACCCAATACAAGCGGCGAAAAAATCAATTTTTCACTGTGGAATGCACTTTTATTGATGAACTATAACGCTCGAGGGCTTGAAATTTAAATTTAATCAATCAAATTTTTTACACACCGCAAACCACTCGAAGATTACTTTTATCGCTTTCACGAATTTTCTCGTGATTTCAGTAATTTACTTTTTCTTTTTCTTACTATGAATTTGAAAGTAAATTACTGTTATTTAAAATTTGTTATAAAAACTGTTATTTAAAATTTTTTAAAAGTAATCGTCCCTCTTCTACACATATATCGCGATGTGGAAGACATCTTGTATGATCAGACTGACAATTTCTTTTTTTTCATTATACCTCTTAGAGCATCTTACATCATATATAATATTACACGCGACAAGCATACTCCACCAAAAAAAACACGTTTTACCACGTTAATCGCAGAAGATTAACAAAACAGATCAAACTTATTGTTAAATCAAGTTTTGCTTGTAAAATTGTACAAAATATTTAATAATATACGCACTATTTATTACAATCACATTTTTCTCATAAACTATTCTGTTATTAAAAATACTATATTTTTTATAATTACGAGTTAATAAAATATATATATATATACGAATTACAAAAATTCGTCTTCTTCCATGAAGCGAATCTAGATTAATCTCGCTAGGATGTACAAAAATCTCAATTATCATTTCAACAGAGAATGGTAATCAAACGATCTGATTGCATGCATAATTTCATACAAAACCACCGCGCGCGCTCTCAAAGAGTCAGAGCCATTCCAACTATCGTAATAACGACAAACGAACTGTAACCACGGTCGTTAAACATTCCACCAATTCTAATAAATGAAAATACCGCGAAAAGTTGGAATTCCTTTGGCAACAGTAAGAGACACGCGCGCGCGCGCGATTCCATCGTCCTGGGACCTTTTAGCCTCGGTAATTATAAGTCGTGCTGGCGTGTAATTGAGACGGACGTTCAACAGTGTGTGTGCGCGCGCGCGCGCGCTTTAGCCGAGGATTTCCACCACTACGGTTCGACTGTGTTACGTATCAATTAGAAAGTTCGAGTGTGTAATACCGGCGGTAATACGACCGCCCTTATTTCGTCTGCCATCGTAATTATCGGTTCTCCAGAGTCTGTTTGATCCTCGATGCCCACTCGGTAGACTAGGAACTTTGCGGTCCTCCGCCTCGACAACGATTTCCGGCGACGCGTTCGATCAGCAAGTTTATTGAATTCGCCGAGAGCGACTTGTTGCCAGGGTAACAAGAAACGTGAGACATCGTTCTCTACTTTTCCGCTGTTTCTCCCGTTTCTTTTTCCTTTTCACTTTTCTTTTCTTTTTTTTTTTTTTTCTTTCTTTTTTTTTTATGGTGGAGTAGCTTGTCGGTGTTAATTTTGAAATTTGCGGGGAAGAGAAGTTGAGCAGTACGCGAAAAGAAGTCACATTTTCTATCCTTTACTTCCTACTTGGTACACTTTCTAATTGAAATGCCGTCTGTTAATTAATATTAAGACATTAATTCTTAATAACAAAACTTTGTCAATTGTTTGAACAGTTTTTAAAAAGTGTCATCTTCGATCCTAATAGATTCTTTTCATTTTTACGACATGTATAGGATACTTTGTCTCTTTTACTCACAATGAAAATTATATTTATACAGGTTTCTCTTTTAGAGTGGAGGAAAGAAAATGAATGTCATGAAAATGGGACAAATGAAACGGAAGTTATTCGATTAATGTGTAACATGAAAGAAAACCGGGCAAACCACCAAATACACCATTATAAATTTCATATATTTTGAATGTGATCGTTACACTGCACACTTTTATGCAAATTTACATATATTTTTGCGAACGTAAGAAAAAAATGAATTAAACTGCGATTTGTTTTATCCATTTAAAAAAGATAATCAGATAATTCTATAAATAGAGAAGATGAAAAGTTAGCTGAAAAGTCTGTACATTACCAGAATTAGATAATCTACAGAAATAGATACCCTGCAACTACCCTACTTTCGAAAGGTTTAATGTCAAAGAGCTATAACACATGCGACCTTGAGAATATATCTGAAGACAAACTGTCTGGACTCGTAGCTAGGCGACCGCAAAAGATTGCGAGGCCGATTCTTTGAAATGATAATCGATCTGTCACGGTATTGTTAAAGATGGATCTCATCGTACTAAAGTTGAAAGGACGACAATCTATTCTCTTGGTAAGAAACTTCTAGCAAACAGGAATTAAAATATTTCGAATTAAGTCTGAATAAATGATTGAAATATTTCTATTTTTTAAGTCTAAAGTTCTAATATTTCTGAATTAAGTCTAAAAATAGATGTGTGTGTCGAAAATATTTCTGACGGTGGTGTATCGAAATGAAATTGTTTGAAAGGAATTTTAATATTAGTAATCAGCTGGAAAGTGTGTTCACTTGAATTGTTCAATTGACACTGCTCTGCAAACATAGCAGTCGACCTTGGTAATTAACGATCCAATTCGCTCATTAACTCTGGTGTCACAGGCACGCGTTACACATTCCAGAGGGAGATAGAGCCAATAATGGACCATGAAATTTACATAAATCACTGTGAATCCTTACATAAAAGAACATCGTTTTCGAGGAAACGTTTCCCAAGTTTTTTAACACAGAGTGTTACTTTGCAAAAATAATAATTTAAAAAAGAAAGAAGAACAGTTCCGACGAACTCTCGTTGAAAAAACTGTTTCAGAAAAACATTTTTCGTTACGTATAAATACGAAATAATAATTTCAAAAAAAAAAAAAAAAAAAGAGAACGACGCTCGATGTTGAAAATTCTTATGAAAAGAGCCTTTTCAGAAAAAAATCATTCTCTGTAATCTCGCAGCACAAAGTGCCACTCTACGAGACGACAATTCAAACAAAAAAAAAAACAAAAAAAAAAGGGAAAAGTGTATCTCTAACAGTGTCCAAACGATTGTTCGTCAATTTCATCGATCAAGCCCGATCGATGTCCTGCTTCGATTTCCTCGCAGCACAAAGCTGCTCGATAACCAGCACGTTCGATCGAACGGCATCAAATATGCATAAAGCACTTACACATACGACTGGTCCGCATCGTCAGCCTGCAGTTCGTCGCGCAGATCACCTATTTTCCTCGCGTCATCCCTGCTGCCCAACTGTTCCCGCGGATCCGCGTTCTGGCAGCGTCCTGGAAACACAAAAATCGCGTCGCGTTAATTTTACATCGAATGTAACGTCGTGACGAATTCGAAACAAACAAACAAACAAACAGGAAATAGCCACGGAAAGAGACGGAGACTGTTTTCTAAACTTAGAACTCTTTCAAATGAAGCTAAAAAAAAACAGTTGATTTGAGATCGCAAAGGTTATTCAGAAGATAATGATCAGGATAAGACTCGTGAATTTCAGTAGCTCTAACCTCCCTTAATTTAAGGGGTCGAATATTTCGTCATACCAAGAAAACTATCTTACTGCTAATTATGACATAATTTGTCACAACGATATACACTCTGACTGAATATTGTGTTTTGGCTTTATATGTGTGAATGTATGATATGTATGATGTGTGTCGTGTCTGGTGTGTTGTCTTTTGTTTTAAGACTCCGGAGGAGTCAGTCTTGGAGAAGAAATGATGTAATAATATAGATACAGAGAGAGAGAGAGAGTGAGAGAGAAACGAGTAATCAAAAGTATCAGCGTTATAAACTAACTTGTATTTGTTCAAATATATATTATAGTATTATTTCATTCTATGATCCACTCACAGATATGACGATATTTTATTCCGTCGTCACAAAGTGGACTATATCGTCATTTTATGGAAATAACTATCCGATGCAAATGTAGCTACAGGTAACCTTTCTACATTTTATGTAGATAGGCTCCTACAAAACAGCGTGTTGCGTGAAATTGTTTTCCCAACATCGGAAAAATTATGCAACTAAGAGGTGACGTATTCCCGGAAAATCCGAAAGCAACCAATATTCTTGTACACACGGTCTAGAATTACACGCGCCATTGGTAACAAACGTTCTCTGCCAAACGAACGATTGTGTCTTTCGGCCGAAGCAGAAGAAGAAGAAGAAGAAGAAGAAAGACGAAGAAACGGGAAGGCACACGCGATACGACGTGCTCGTGACTGAACAGAAGCGAAACAGAGGCGTGAGAGTTTCCATTTCCTGGCTGGCGGGAAGTTTCGCCTGGACGAGGAGCAAAGTTTTCTCAGTTCTAGCCCTTGGAACCTCTCTTTGGTTCTGCTCGAACTCCGGCAAGCCGGAAGTCAATAGGACCCTCGCCACTTTGAAATACCGTGGAAAAGTACTTGCATACGCCCCCTTCCCCCTCTTATCCCTCCCTTAGCCGCGGCATCGCTCGCAAAAGCCAGCTTTTCAGAGCGATATTGAACTTTTTATCGCGTCGAACGAGGGCCATGAAAGGTTAAAGGGAGAGCCAGACAGGAAACAAAGCGGGGGCACTCGCGATAGTCGTTCCCCCCTGCTATACTACGCGGAGATCGTTGATCGGAAAACCTGCGTTTCACGGACCAACCCGTGGAATTTGCTTCTCATTTCGAAGGTTACGATCGCAGCTTCCTGATGGCGCGTGCACCTTTAAAACAAAACCTGGCAGGAATAATGGGAATATCGGGAAAACAATTTTGGGTAGGTGAATAGCAAGGTTCATAAAAACGACCAAGTCGTATCGTTAACGACGTTAACGATACGGCTATTAAATCCGTCAGTATAATGTGTTCGAACAAATAAAGCCAACGAATCGGATAGCAGAATTACGACTGCTTTCGATAAAATTACGTCGAGTTTTGTTGAGATGAGGAGTACAGTTAGGTAGATTTTATTAGATTCGTCGTTTCGCCAATTATAATCAATTGAATCGGTTAATATAATGGTAGCCAAAGACAATTTGCCAATTATCTGTCACCCTACATCTATTGCTTTTGAGTATAATCTCGTTTTATAAAATTGTGTTAGGAAAGTGAAATTTCTACATGTGACCCTAATTTTTACGTCTACGTAAACTACGTATACATATGTATGACACACGTTCTAGATTGGCAGATCTAGTGTCACTACAATTTATGTTCATCTATGCACGATAAAATTAATTTTCACAATTCTTCTCACGAGATATTTTGCAGTATAATAACATAAAATATTCTATACAACGCAGATAATGCATTCGTAAAAAGTTTCCATAAATTTCCGAATCATTTCAAGAACAAGTTATAATAATAAATGTGAAATAATTTTCGGTATGTTCAAAAGATACTTAATTAGTAAAAGCAACAATCTATGTCAAATAACCGTTGTCGTAACTGCGACAATCGCGATAATACTACGATTAAAATCACTGGCCTAACAAATTCCGCAACTAGACAACACGATGGGAAATAATGGTGAACATAGCAGATTATATTCGCCAAGAACCATCAGTTAAGGAAATAGGCAAGGGACAACTCGTGAGATCGCTCCCAGCAAGACTACGGTCGCATGGGATTACACTTGACACGACCCTGGACTCATTGAACCACGACCAACATGATTCCGTGTCCCAAATCCTCGACGGGACTTTATAAAATGAGAGAAGATTCTAGTGGTTTGGAATCATGTCGTGCTTGATCCCGTAGGTCCATCGTGTCCAGTCTAATTTCGAGATCTCCAAAATTCATATGTGAATTATCTCCGTACTGGATGATGCATTACGGTAGAAATGGAAATTATTAATGTTTCCTTTAATTTCAATTTTGAGAACTTTTCATTTTTAAAATTAGAGTAACTTCTAATGATTAATAGCAATTTTACTTTAAAATTAAATGATATAGCTTCTAATTTATCACTGCGGACGTTTGCGCAATTTTTTGAGGAAATTTAAGGATAATAAAACCCACAGATATGCAAATACATATAAAATATTTTTAAAAAGTGCATATTATAATATTTAAAAGATGAAGCAAATTTCTGTTTAAATTCCATTTAGGTACATTTATGTTCATAAAACTACATAGTAGTCTGATTATTATTTATAACTATCTGGAGACTTTAATCGTTTTGTACAAATTAATGTTAAGTCATGGGATCATTTAAATTATCTATTAAAAATCACAAGGATAATATGTAGTATTATACATTCGTATTAATTATTTCTAATCTAAACTTGTAACTAAAAAATTTAAGTATCTGAACATAAAGAGTTCGTCAACTATGTAGTTTTATTGTTACAAATATCAATTTAATTAATCTGATCCAATCATAATACACTCTAGTGAATTATAAATAATGAAATCATTGCAGTTTCATAATTAAAAAATACAGTTATTTTTTTCTTAATAAGCAAGTATCCAGATATTTTTAAACGACAATGTACTATAAATTATTGTATTGCTCTTACTATCTCTTACTAACTAGCCATTGAGTTCACAACGTGGCTTTATTCGGCCAAAGGTACAGACCTGCACTTTTATCTTTTGTAACGATAGCATTACACGTTGGCAAAGTTACACAGCTTTAGAATCATAAATCGACATGACCTGACTGGCTATTGCCCTTTCGTGTCCCTCTCTCAGTTTCAGGATTTGTTCTATCATACCGTTTACATATTTGTTTTGCGTGTCTGTCTTCCAAAAAATTTATTTTCTTTTCGAATTTGACTCCGTGATTAATTCGATGAAAAAAAAAAAACACGAAGGCACGCGAAAATAATATATTGCTGAAGTTACTATCGTCAATTGAAATAAATCGCAGAACATTAAATTTATTATATACGATAGAGAAAAATACTTTTTTTCATTTTTATATGCGTACTATGACACTTTTTTCTCTTTTTAATTAAACCATATACGTTGATGGCAATGCTATTTGTATACTATATATATAACTTGATTAAAGAGCCTGTTAGTTTTTCAAAAAATATCTACGTTTTTCAACTATTTTATTACACTATTTAATTTTTCTGCCTTCTATATTTCTTTTTTATTGAAAAGAAAATGAGGATTTATTTTGAATATATATTTTTAACTATCCTATCTCTAACTAATAAAAAAATTAACAATTCATTATATCGCTACTCCAATTTTTCTTTCACACAACTCTCTTTAACAATAAATCCCTTTAAAACGTTTAACCTGTCGTTAGCTGAAACGAAATGCAAATAAAAATTTTAATCGTTTCTCCTATTACTATGAAAAGTTGCCACTATTTCAAAATCGATCGAGCTGATAGTGAATGTTAAATAGTTTAAATAACATCGAATTCACTGGCTAAAATTCGATTGTCCAAACGTCAAATCTAGCCCCTCGAGAAATAAAAGTTTGATAGCGGCCATAATGATCGTGTGATTCGATGGTCCACGTCTACGTCTTTTGCCCTGGTAAGAGACGTAACAGAGAACGTTATGAACGTCTGATAAAGTTATGAATTACGATGCATTGGCGTTCGAAGCTCGTCGAAGTCGTTCGTAAGGACAGGTCAATTGCTGGCACTAACTCATTCTAACGGAGACCGCGTACCATTCCCGCTGCCAATTCTACGTGAAGCGGAAATATAATGGCATCGATCTGATTCGGATCCTCGATGAGCACGGCCTCGTGCGTGGCAAACGAAACAGTTGCGAAACTGTTCAAAAATGAATTTGGAATGGATGAATCACGGGCGCACCAGCGTGAAATTTATTACGGATACATTTGTAAAGATAGAGTTGCTGTGGGAGAGATTGAAGAGAGAGTGAAATGCAAATGGATATATTCAGATCTTTGCTGGAGGTTTTAAATAGAGATCAGTTAGTTTAATGACGTGTATGTTGATTCATGGTTTTTAACACGTTCACTGCCGCACGAAAATTCAGACGTGGAACGGACCATTTAAAATTTTTTTATAAAATTTATTACATCGCTATCATCTACGGTCAATATCTGTACTTTTGTTGTAATATGTTTTTATTACTACATCTCATTTCGGCAAGTTTTAGCAATGTGACTTGGAAATTGACATGGTTTTGACGATAAATACTCTACGGAAAAGAAGAACGCGTGCATATTAAACGTAGTTAAATTATTTTTACTAAAATTTACTCTGGCAATAATAATAACAGTAATAAAAACAAAATTTTGTACGCTTTCTAATAATTATACACACGCTAGACTTCATGACCTTTTTATATTATCCAGTATAAACATAATCATTTTCTTGGAATCTGTGTGAAATTAATGTGTGAAAAGCGTTAAAAATCCCCGTTTTTCCTTACGTGTTTGAGATTTGGCACACGCACAGACGGTACGTGTCGAGGAAAATTGTTTCCTCGAGTAGAAGGTACACGTGCATACGGCGTTCCTAACAAAAGGGCATCAAAAGAGATGACGCTGCCACGGCAAAGGCGTTGTGAAAGAGATGAAACGTGTCACGCTTCGCGGCACATCGAGAAATTCGTCTGAGATCATCGGTTTATATAAAACCCCATTGACAAAGCAGCGTTTATACACAAGTATCAGGTCAACGCGCGACGACCGCAATTTTCAGTTTCACACCCAGAGCCTCAGAGACACTGTATATTAAGCAAATCCATCTCGTGCAAGTGATGAAATGCTCGCTTCTTCTCGCGGTTTTTGCACGTGGGAGTTAATCCCTCCCCCGTACGCGGCGAAAGGAATCTCGACAAACACATTTCACACCGCCGCGAAATAAAAAAAAAAAAAAAAAACAAACACACGAGATGTAAAAACAAATGGTTTCCGACCATTTGCTCGGTGTAATTCAACTCTTATTTGAGTTACGTTCCAAAGCTATTTTGTGAACGTCTAACATTCTGCAACTCCAACTGTTTCTGATTGTCGACTTTGATACGAAATTTCTTCAACAATTCTCTGCAACAAGATGATGTACCTATGTCGGAATAATTATGTTTATTTAATTAGAATTCTCATGTGAACTTTGGAACTTATATCGTAAATCGTTCAAAGTTAATAGTTGCATGGTATAAATATTTGTATAATTGATTATATAAATTTTTGACATGATCCTCACGTATTTATGAAACATGAGTTTGTCTTTTCAGTATTTACAGAAGTATTTTGAAATAAAGATAAGAGATAATAAATTTGGAATAATTATTTTGTTAGCTTTAAAATAATGTATATTTTCTTCAAAATAACACAGGCGAACGTTAATTTTATTTTTGTGCTAGGATCAAATGAATTGTTCTCGAATAATTTTCTCTTAACTTCTATTAATAAAGTGATATCAATTGGAATTTTGAATTTAATTATATTACATACGTTGAATTATTTTGTTACATAATAGTATTTCTTTTCAGAAATATTTTAATTTTAATCACACATAAATAACACAGTAGAAACTAGCATTGATACAATAAAATCAAAGATTATTTGAACTATTATATAAATACTTATTTAAATGCAAAGCAAGTAATTTTTCGAAATCATTTTTCTATTCAAATAAAGCGGCGCGTTAAGATAACCTCTAGTTAAATAAAATAATGTACAATTTTATTTGTATAATGCCCAAGCTTGATTAAATGTCATTTCACGTAAAAAGAAATAAACATGTCCCGCGTTCTCTTCATAACACAAAATAAATTAACAGTTTCACTTTGCGTTATTCTCCTTCCACAGACTATCGATCACAAAGGGTAAAATATCACGATGCAGTACGTATTTTTAAGTAATTTGATTAAGCTATTAATTTAATTTATATTATGGATCAGCATAATGTACAGTTTGCTACGTTTAACGTGATATATAATAAATAAAATTATACTGATATTGGACTATATGGATACTGCATCAGAGAGATAGAATAATTTAACCTATCCTATACTTATTATTATATAAACATGATTATTTTTCACTCATTTAAAGGTGATTTCACTCATTTCTGATAATTAATAATTAATATACCTACTGAATATTCTCTACTCTTATAGGCAATGAATTTAAATAATTGAAGTAATTATCAAAAATTCAAGACCATTATTATTTCTCCCAATATTTCAATTTCTAGCTTTTAACGCTAGAATTATTGTCGATTTAAGTATAAAGCTTGTATCAAAGAAACAAAATTGCAGTAAATTTACAATACCACAAAGAATTTTCATGCAATGAAAATGATGACCAGCTTCTATTCTTGAGTTTTCTAAAAAAAAAAAAAGAGAAAAAAAAAGAACACTCTTATAAAATTTTTGTGGAACAACGCGAAAACTCAATGCATGAGAAACTGTTCAAACGTTAATGTATAATGCATTCGAAATACACAGAAATCAAACTCTAAGCCAAAGCTACGGGAGTGAACGAGAGTGGAATTCCATTCAAAGGAATGTTTCGCAATTTTGAGAGACAGAGTGATCGTGAGATGCATCGCAACTGGAATGATGAACCAAACGTTTATTTACACGTAAAAAGTTACTCTATTGCATCGAGAAAGTTTCTAATTGATTTTGCGGAGCGTTGGTGACTCCAATACGTTCCAATCTCGAATTACTAAACTCGAAAATAACATTGTGGATGGATTTAAACTATTTTATTTGAAGTAACTTCTTCCCCGTCGATTATTATTGCAACGTATATATTAAAATCCTTTCATATTTATATCTATCTTTTTATTGTTTTTTTCAAGTCTTTCATTAGTGTTCGTTGAAATTTTATATTGATTTTAGAAATATTTGCATCACGAGAATCATAGTATTTGTGTGTATAAATTGTTAAACGTGGATTAAATATAGACATAAATATGATAATAAATTTAAAGAAAAAAAACAATTTTCTCAGAAAAGATCAATTTTCAAAAAATGATCGTCCCAATTTCGTTTTAATATGTTTACAAACACATTTTATATATATAGTATATCTATTTATCTCCAAATTACTCATCATTCAAAGGGTATTACCAAAATCACTCGTTCACTTTCCAAGCCACGTTTAACCAAGACTGCGTATAACTCTCGTACGTAAAGGATAGCTTTCAAAGGATGCTCTCCATTTCCCAATTAATCGGATGTCATTAGCTGGAAACGTTTGGCAATTCGATAATTCAAAGAATACTTGAAACTTCCTAGAAATATAATTTCAAATAACCCTAATGAATATTAATAAATTTTTGGCTTGGTGGATTTCAAAATTCTGGTTTGACACATTATCGTGAATATTTAAATACAAAATATTGAGTAAGATTTATACGATTTCGCGTGAGTATTTTCTTCACAGTTTCAAGAAATTCGCGTTCGAAACTTAATATTGGACTTATTTGATGCACTGCATGTTTAATAAGTTTCAAAATTGAATTTTCCCAAGAATGTGATCTTCTTTTGTTTTGAGAATTTTCGATCACAAAAATACATTCGTATTTTTAAACATTTATAATTTATGATACTGATAAGGGCTTAAATTCAAAGTTGCACGCCTCTTATTTAAGTAATATATTCTTGGTTTTCATTTTATTTTAAACCACAGACTTTCCTCACTTTAATTATACCAGAAATTGTATTTCTAAACATCCACAATTTAAGATATTGACAATATCATAAATTCAGAGTTGTATATTTTGTTACGATTGCAGTGTATGTTTAAAGTCGTAATTTAAAATATTGATAAATATTTAAATTCAAAATTCTATGTTCCTTAGATCATTTTACTATTTTTCCGATGTTCCACAAAGTGCTCACTGACTTCAATTACATCGCAAATGCATTTCCAAATTCACTATTTGTAGTTTTAAAATATCGATAAAAAGTTGTATACTCGTACGTCCCTTGATATCGCGCAGTGTTGCGAGAATCGAAATTCTCCAATAGCCACGTTTAATCTTTCGGTAATTCCATCCGCGTCGGGGAAAAAAGAAACAGCGACGAAAACAAAAGGAATTTCGTCAGCTCGTACGTTTCCCTTACTTCTCATTTACTCTCAAAGTCGTAGATTAGCCGGCAGGGTCGCAAACTAAGCAAAGAAACACACGCCATTCCATACTTTACTCAGGCTCGCGAGAGCGAGTTCCGGAGCGCTTAAAACGCTTCTGAAAACGCCGAGGTAAGATTTCCTGTTCTGCCTTTCGCGTGCGCCCTTCCTCACCCTCCTTTCCTTTTTGCCGGCTTACCTGAGCTTAAGACGTTCCGCGCCGCGGACTCAAGGAAACCGTGAATACCAAAATTATTCTTCGTTGCAGCGTGCCGCGTCGTCGTGAAACACACCAACACCTCCGCAATGAAAACCTCAAACGACCGGCCAAGACCCGGTAAATGCCCTCGAAGAAGAGACTTAACTTCGGCCTCGGTTGCGCTTATAACCTTTTTTTCTTTAAACCAAGGGGGATGAGCAAGTTACTACGCAACTTCCAGCGACAGCTTATTTCCCGGAAGTTTGAAACCGGAGGGTTAAAAGATTTATTAAAACCATTTTACGTTGAGAGGTTTTCTCTTTTTCCTTTCAACGCGTTCGTTGCGTAACACGCAATAACTGACCTAATCTATCTGTGTCACGTAACGCCTAATGTCTAACATTTCTTTTTTTTTTTTTTTGTTATTTGTTTAATAATTGTTCAATACTCGCTTATCCCTTATTCAATTATCCCTCAATTTTCGTTTTACTCTTCACCTTACTTTACTCTGCATCTGTTTGTCTTTCCGAAATGAAATTTACCGCGGAATAGCGAAACAGAAATAAAAAAACTCACGGCACGAAAAAAACGCTCGGAACGATAACAAAAACACGTCACGTAAATCTAATTCAGAAGCCAAATAGAACTCTGATACTATTAATTTATCAAACTAGCGTCAAATCAACGACAACCAACGCCAATACTGCCAACGCTTTTACCGTGGCGGAGTAATTGGATAAAAAAATAAAACCACGTCGATTTCACTGTCCACGTTTAGTTAACGCGATAACGAGCCCGCCAAACACCTAATAAATTGCAAAATAAAACCAAACCGAAAAAAAATATTTATAAAGCTCTCGAGTCTTCAATTAGAGCCAATACTCCACCTCCCTCGACCTATCCACCAATTTCCACCAATTTACCCTTCAACGGGAAATCGCAAACACTCTCGTCCTCCTAAAATCTTTCCAACTATTTACGCAAGAAAAAGGAGGATTGCCTCCCTCCCCCCCCGCCCAGTCAGTCTGTAAAGAGAAACTTATCAACGGGTCCGATAATAAAAATCTCTGGGAGTTCGAGCTCGAGAGGATCGAGATTCGGCTGAGATTCGTAGAAGTGTGCCGAAGGAAAACGGTAACGCATCCACCGAGTTAATTTCACTGGGTTGGAGGAAGGGGCGAGGCGTCTTTCTCTCTCTCTCTCGGCGAAGTTGCAAGTATCTGCCGGCCGAAAGTACAGACCTCCCCGCATCCGCAACACTTGCCACGGTTTACTTGATTTAAGAGGCCCGGGGTTCGTTAGCCAAACACGTAATTAAGGCCGAAACGGAGATACTTTCGGGGCGGCGGTGAGACTGGAGGAGGAAATCGATTCCCTCCGGCGAACGCATTCGTACGCAGCTGCGATCCAGTTCCAGATTTTATGGAATGTTTGCGCCACCGATGGACGGGGGAGAGTTTCAGTCTATCGGAAGCGCCAACTTTCCAGGGAAGTTCGCCTAGATTTTCGAGAACAATTACGGGCCGCGCCAGTCGTTCGGCCGATCGTTCTCTCGCGTCGACCTTTAACCCTTTCATCCCCTGACGCGGGAAGTCGAGAAACACAAGTGGAAACTTTCCTTTGACTTTAGTTTAGTAGCAAATGTTGATAATCGTTTTGCATTTTTATTCGAACGAAATTTCAGTGAATGAATCTTATACTGGATGAATCATCTAACGTGGTCTCGTTGAATTGTCCTGTTATGGATTAATAATAATGTCTAGTAAGGTCATCGATTTTATGTAACTGAACGTTAAAATTTTTAAATGCCTATTAAACTGACATTGAAACGGGTTTCAGAGAGTATCAGAAATGTTGAAAGATATTATTTAAAAAAGCAATTGCTATCAATCGGTTCATCAATCAGTAAAGTAATTTAACATGATCATATTAGATAGTTTACTTGTATATCTTTCAAATATAGATTACATTTAAACCAGCCATAATCTTCTACCATATCAACTTCAAAGTAACGAAAGAAATGTTATAACAAAATGGGCTCCTATAATTTTATTATAAAAGTGTCCAACTAATTACTAACTATTATTATTATTAACAATAATGGTCTCCATTAGTTGAACATTAGAACTAGCAAACTGAACTGTCAAAATGACCAATTTATAATTTTTTAGAGCAGTTTCGCGGATTTACAATATTACGTTTCCACAAATTTGAATGATTTTTGTGAAATACGCGAAAAGGAGCTCGTGTTTGTTATCTTATTCCTATTATTCCTGCATTTCTATTTCTCCGATACAATTTTTATAACTTCACAGTTCTAGTGAAAGAAAAGATTGCGAAAACATTGTGGCTTTCAAAATGAAAGGCCAGAAGGGATTAATCATTTTCTGATTATACGATAATACGTGGACGGTGAAGGTTCAGCGGGGAGGAAAGATGAAAAGATTGGTAAGTGAAAGGACAGCGGAGAATTTATTGACCGTATATACCCTTTACTCTCAGTTTAATAAAGAGAGTGTCTTTGTACTGGCTGAGATTTAGGGAAATGAAAAAGAAACGCGAGATTTTCAACAGATGGAACGAGATTCGAAGCCCTGATTATTGTAAAAACGATTCTCCAGGGGCTTCTTGCGTTTTAACGGCGAAATGAAATTTCGTATCTATTCTATCTATTCCCGCGGGGGGCTGCTTTTTAAAAATTCAGCACACCGCGTTCGCCCGATATCTTTTTATTTTATAACATCGAGCCACATTCGTGGCACGTTTCATAGCCGAGATTCAATAAAGATACGTCCGATTTGTAATAAACCTTAATTTTAACTCTATCTTTGTAAAACCGTGGATTCTAAACGATCAAATATATCAACGTTTTACGTCACGCGCGTCCCATTTATATTATCCGTTATTGGCAACATATTGAGAAAATACGTTGACCGTGAAAACGTATAGTTTTGAGAACAGTGAGAAAAGATCGAGCGAGATAATAAGATACGAGATATATTGCTAGAATGAAGATTCTTAATATCAGGCGAAGATCTTTCACGCCTTTCTTGAGTAAAATTTTTTATTTTCTATATATATATATATATATATATATTTTTTTTAAGAGAAAAGAAAATTTTTTATTTTATATATATATATATTTTTAAGAGAAAAGAAATCTATCTTTCTAAAAACATAATCGTGCAATGAGAAACTCACACAACAATCTCTGAAAATTGTCCGGAGTTCTTGTTCTGAATTATAGTGTCAAAGGCAGTTAAATCCCTCGTCATATAGAAAAACTGACCACACATATGGAATCTTAACATTAACAATATTTTATCTTACATAGAGTATTTGCATGTACAATACAAAAAAAAATAAATTATATAGTGTTTTGTAGGATGTTTCGGATTATCCAAGAAAATTCTACTACCGTGTTACCATCACTATTCTGGCAGATACAAACTGTGGCCGTGTTTCGTGGTCGTGTGTCGTTTACAAAGTTACAACAGTTTAAACTATCCACAATTTTTCGTCATCGTGTGTCCAATTATGCTCCTTTTACTATACCTATTTTATATTGCTTGATATGTTTCATCTCTTCTTTCATCCACAACTAAAATTCGCAACTAATAAACATCCCGCCAAACATTCGATTCGCGAATCGCAAGCGTCAACTTTTCACTTTCGAGATCACTTTCCAGAAAAGGGGAGGGGGGGGGGCGGGAGGGGAAATAACGTCGACGAAGTTAAAAAAAGAAAAGGGGAGGAAAAAAAAGGAGATCACGCGGGATTGGCGGGACCGCGTTGACCCTGTTTCCAACGACGGCTACAATGAAATATCGATCTCATCGTCGATAGACACGTCTCGCGACACACCGGCGAGAGACGAAGAGAGAAAGAGAGAGAGAGAGAAAGAAAGAGAAAAGTGTCGATAATTTTCACCGTTCGATTACGCCAATTATCGAGAAGAAACCCGTCGATCCGGAACGATTCCATTTTCCTGATTCCACAATTCCCTTGAAAGCAGCTCTTCCGCGGAGCGACTTTCCCCTTACGAAACAGCGAGGGGACAAACGAAAGAAAGAGTCGTTTCCAGGTGGAAACAATTAAAGCGGACAACAAAGCCAACGACGAGACGACGATCGAGAGTAATTCGTTCGTTTCTCCATTGTAAGCAGTCACGCCACGCCGCGGCGAATCCATCGCAAAAGTTTAATTAAACCCCCGGTGAGGGGGTGGCAAACCGGGGGTGGGAGCTGTCTGTCCTTTGACAGACACCCCCGATTCTTCGTACGTGCGCGCGAGGACTTCACCCGTGGCTTTTACAAGCCGAGGTGATCGACACACCGGATGCTGCTGAAGAGCCCCGAATATGGGGGAAACGAGTCCCTTGAGTAATGACTGAAAGCTTGGCCTCGCTAGTAAACCTGCCACGTAATGTTTTCTTCTTCCTTCTTTTCCCTTTTTCTTTTCTTTTATCGGAAAAATGTTATCGATCTCCGCCCGGAGATTGAAGAGCTGTTTTAAGAGGGGAGAACTTTAATCGCGACGCTCGTCCCGATGAATGTCTCTGTTCGCAATGAAATTTAAGAATTTCCGTTCAGGAAGCTGGAGGAAAGAAGTTATCTCGGTCTTTCTCCACTTGAGATAATTGAAACAAGTTACGTCTGTTATTGGAATGCAGTTTAAGTTAATTCAAGTTAAAGTAGTATGCGTCGATAATATTGTAATATCATGCGGTAAAACTTGCGAGACGAATATTCAATTTATGTAATTGAAGTTTATATAATAGAAGGACATTTTACTAATGATTTCTCGTACAATTCATATAATAGGAGTTCAGATTTGAACAGAAAGGGTAAATTTGGCCGGGTGCTGGCTGGGAATTTGATTCAGGTAAATGAAGTGCAGATAAACGGAGTTCTACTGTAGTAGAAAGAAGTTACTACGGTTGTTACTGGAAGCATCATTTACAGATTGCAATGAAAAATTGAAATGTACGTGTATTAGTTACACAAACTAAACGTTAACGAAATTAAACAAAAATTTAGAAATATAACGCGATCTTTTTAAAAGACAATGAAATATATACTTCAAGCAAATTCAGAGAATCTGCAAAATTCCTTCAGTAATCGCGCTATTTTATATCACATAGACAACTACTTTTAACGATAAAACCTAATGATGATCAACGATTAATCACTGACACTGTTTGAACCTATTAATCATGCCTTGGGAAAATAAAAAGACACTTCTCAGACACTCGTCTGAACATTCGATTAACAATAATAATAATCCAACAACGTATCGTTAATCAAATCGTTAATCATAAACAGGCTGCATTAATTAAACGACGCGAGAAGAAAGACGATAAAAGAAAAAAACCTTTCGCTTTCGCAATTAAAACGAACCGTCCATCGAGCCTGAAATATTATTACATAATTGTACGAATGAAAAACGAGCAACGCGAGGAACCGACGATTTGTCGTGCAATTAGCAGCCCCTTTAGCCCAGTGCTCTCTATCTCTCTCTCTCTCTCTCTCTCTCTCTCTCTCTCTCTTTCTTTCTTTCTCTCTCTCCCCTTCTCACGGCTTCGCGATTTTTCGTTTCCGGTCGTCGATCGTGATCCGCTCGAGGCTACTTTTAAGAGCACCTGAGACACGGACAGCGGGATTCACCGACGAGAAGTTTCAATTAACTGTGAACGAACGTGCAAAGCAGCCGGGATATGTAATTAACCTTCAGCCCCTCGCACTCGGAGTTAGTCGTTCGACCAAAGAAATTGCAAAATTAATTCAACTTCTTCCTCTTGGTGACCGGCGAGCTCGCGCAGTAGTCCACGTGGGATAATTTAACGTACTTCTTCGAATCATTAATGCTTTTTACCGTGAACAATTATTTCCATCTTGCGAGGAACGAGGGTGGGTTTCGTTTGATAAGGAAGGAAGTTCTTTTAGATATGGAAGCGTTACTTCTCTGTAATGCAAATGGCAAATTTCTTGACTGATGGCTCGAAGGTTTTTAACTCATTGGGAAAATCGATTATTGGATTTGGATTTAGCGCCGTTTTTGCGATTCTGTTGTGTTATTCGTTGAATAAAATATAGATTTTTATATATATATAGATAAAATGATACATTTGGATAAGGATATCCGTTTGAACGTGTGAAATATACAATATTGCAATATGTAGAAAATGTTTAAATATTTACAGCATTGTTACATAAGGAATGTTGATTTTACGTACTACAAACAACTCGTGCTCTTTTCGTTATGTGGGATCGATTATGATAATGAGAAAGGAAAAGAGAGAATTGTTTCTCGATTAATCGATCATTTCCAATTTAATTTAAATTCAGTTCAATTTAAAATCTTTCGCTATAATTTAAATTCAGTTCAATTTAAAATCTTTCGCTTTTTTAACTATAAATCTTTTAACCATAAGTCTTAACCATAGTTTTAAATATTGCAAATACAAAAATTACAATGTTACCTGCATTTGAAACATTTTTCTGATTCTGTCCGTAAAAAAATATAAATATAAATAATCCAATTTTAATAATTACGATTAACGAGATACGAAAAAGAGTCTTCTTTTTAACTGCGATGTTAAGTTTCAACAATTAATCTAGTTAGATGGTATATCGCTCGGTATGTGTAATTTTTTCTCGCGAAAAATAATGTTTCTGTGGAATACCAAAAAGAAAAAAGAAAAAAGTATGAATTTCGAAAACATAAACCGTTGATATTGAAGTAATTAACTTCATTTGAGAATTATATTTCATCATCTGACATAACTTCTTGCGCGAGGGACGACGTTTTGCAGAAACATCGAAGAAGATCGCGAAGAAAGAACAAAAGTCTTACAGACTTACTGTCTTCAGATCTTCTGTCTCTTTCTTCAACATTAACTTTCATTTCGTCGGAAGTTATTTACCGATACACCATCTTCCCCTCCCGAAGTTGTTGTTACTTTCCTTTAATTAAAGGAAATTACCAAGATTTATTGCCAATCTTTATTATGAAACTTTCAATTAAAACGTTACTCGTTCGCCGTTTCATACTCGATACTCCGCATTCTGCGATACTCAGCTGACTGTACGCGTAGGAAAATTCATAACGAGAAACAAAAGTAGTATTGTTAACAAGTTAACAAGTTACAGCACGGTGTAATTACTGCGATTTTCGTTTCTAACGACTAAAGTAGATTCTATTATACATTTTTCTAGATTTTTTCAAACTTTGTTTAAAAATATTCTTTCACCGCTATCGGTACTATATAGTATCTGCAAGCTTCAAAAATTTTTATTTTTGTGTATATTCGTTATTGTGTTTGTTACATAGTAACAACTAAATTCTTATCATACCTGAACACTTGTCAGAAACTCTACCTCACGAACAGCGTGTGTTCGATTTTATCGTCTAGTTCTCAGTATCATTCTCTATATATAAGCGATGTGTGTCATGCCAAAAATCTTCAGATCGACAAATAAAACTTTTGACCCTTTCCTATGACATTTCACTGACGGAGAAAGCTTACATTTTCGATTTAATTCCTTCGTTTCTGTCATTTAGCCATTTGTATCATGGTTTATTAATTATACTATAAAATTGTTAATTATACGCGTATTATTTGATTTAACAAAACAATACTAAATATGTGTGGTTCCAATAATTTTAATTAAGTAACATTTGTATGCAACCTATTACTACGTTTGCGTGTATTAATATTGCATTATGTCGTATTACATTTATCGATTGACGTTGCGTAATCAATTAAATATAAAATATTATCAGTTGAAACATTTTCTATAAATACTTTCCGTAATCGCATAAAATATTTAAATCGCGATACGATTAAATATTTAAAATCTAAATTCTCAACAATCAAATTAATCTCCAAACACGAATCTGAGGTACTCGCAGTCAATCTTCACTCTCGATCACTTCTTGCAAACTAAGTAATCGTAATATCGATTTATAATCTCATAAATTCTTTCTTTGAGTTTAAAACTGAGCTTCTTCAAAATAGACAATTCCACATTTTCTTCGGAAAAATTAAAGGACAGACTTCAAGAAATAAATATGGACGTAAAAATTTTCCATAATGAACGTTCAAATACTTTTGTAAAGTAGTGTATTAATCTGCTAGTATGATACACCTTTAACCTAGCCACTGTATTTCACTATTCGTACTCCAGTAGTTAACCCTCGAGTGAATCATACTAGGATAAGCCAAAAGTTTCTTCCCACCTATTTTTTTTTTTAATAAAACATCAAAATATGAGAAAAAACTAATTTCATTAATTTTAAATTAAATTTAAAACTATGATTCTCTCATTGTGTTTTGAAAATTATTTCTTTCAAATGTTGAGAAAAAATTTAAAATAAAACATATGATTAAAACCTTATGGATTCATTTTAGTAGAAATTTGATTTTTGGCCCTTATATTTTATCTTTATTTACATCTTTAGAGTCTAAAATATCAACAGACAATTGGACAAATAACACAAATCAATCAGAACTCGCTGTAGCTCAGAGCTTCGCGGGATCGCTGAACCGTTGCCTCAGGCTGCTTCGAGAGCTAAATCGGAATATCAATATTCGTTCGAAAGAAGAAGAAATCGCTCCCGGTTGCGTCGTTCGCACAAATTATTGTTTTTGCCAAGCACGATAGCACGCAGCAGCCGCACGGTCTAACGCAGAAATTTATCTTTCCCTTGTAACAACGCGCCTAGGCCAGGCAACGTAATGGAATTTTTTCATCAACGAGCTTTCCCACTGACACGCTGCTCCTAAAGCCCCCTTCATACCCCTTATCAGGTCTTAGCTCGACGTCGTGACGGCCGAGAGCTACGATTTTCACCGGGGCTATTGCATCGTCGAGCAAGGGAATCAGTGGAAGAGAGAGAGAGAGAGAGAAAGGGGAAAATTTCATTTCAAGCCACGGCCAGGGAGGAGAAGGAGGAGAAGAAAGAAGAAGAGGAAGAGGAAGAAAAAGAAAGAATCCTTCGCTCGCTAAGGAACCGTGGTAATCGAATAGACGACGAAGCTTTTGTCGATGTATCTGGAATATGTATACGTCGCGAGAGTCTAGACCTAAACGATCGATAGAGGGGGGGTGGCACGCGAGGACCAAACGATCCACGTGGCGTCGATATCGGATTGACATCTTCGTGAGTAGCTGCCTAATGAGATGAGGAAACGATAGGACAATCAATTAATCAAGTTGCCCTCCACCCCCCCCCCTTGCCCTTCACGAACGAAGATTAATGCGAATATATACGAGCCATAGTCGGAGGGAAATTAATCCGCCGGAAGAATAGAAACTTGGTAAACTGCAGCGAGCATCGATGGAAGCAACGATTGGATCGTCCGGTTATAGGATAACATTCCGAAAATCAATTGATTATCGGAAATGAAGCTAGCCTGTTCTTAGATAGAGGAGAGAGGGGGGGGAGGGGATATTGGATATTTGTTTCGTTCGTGAAAGTCCGGATTTTTATACGCGTTCGATATAAAAAAAAATTATTGCTAGAGAGACGACGTTGATTTATGATGTTATTTCATGATTTTCTGAAGGGATTTTAAAGTGCAATTTAGATTTTACCGTATAATTTAGTGTAAATTTAGTAACAAATGTACCAATACTCGATTTTGTACATACGTAATATTGTAAATTAATTTATCACTAAATCACCGGACGAAATGGTAAAAACCCGAATGAAATTTTAATGTACAATGTCATTGTGTTTCTTTTTTTCGATTAACATTATGATAATGTCTAAATTTCTTTTCGCGAACTTTCATCGGTTTCCAAAGAATTTTATGGCACCATAATAAATATTTGTAGAAACGAATTTAGTATTCTAATATTTCCAAAAAACAATACGCATGCCGTACCTTCAAACGATTCATTTTAACTGAATAAGGGTTGAAGAGAAAAAAACCATCGCTAACGTCATCGTATGTTATCATTATTCCAACGTGACAGATGCGACATAAAGTTGCGTCAACTCAACTCAACAAACAGACATTATTGCACGAAACAAAAGAGAAAGCAAGAAGAACGGCGGTTTTGTTAGCAAGAGGAAATCTGCTCAGTTTAGACGTAGCGGTCCACGTTCAGGTTAAACGTAAGCATGGCAACGCCACAGAAATTTCGGTTAATGTTGATCCATAAATCAACCAACAGGACAACAGGAAAATTAATTACGCGCACCGTAGAAAGATGTCGGGACAAACAGGCGAGTTAGTATTTCATTGTGGCCATTCAGTTTACACTGTACCGTGAAAATTAACAGAGTTCGCGTCAAGTCACTTCGCGGTTTAAGGTGGCAAACCGAAACTCGGCGTGTATGGAACTGGAAACAAGGTTTTCCATCGGGTGTACAAAGTGGAACGTAACTTCACCGAACTACTTTTTACCGACGATTGACAATGGCGAGCAAACTTGATCAAAACGCTCGTTCGTCCGCACGTTCAACTCGGTTAAAGTGAATTATTTAGTGGAATAGTTCTGTTTAAAAAGATAATATTCTGTATCTTTTACGTATCGTGTGCTTGTATTTCATGAAATTGAGAAATACTGTGCTCGACAGAATTATATTATACGTTCAATTTAAAAGATCGTTTTGAGCACCGTACTCTGTAAAATATTTTGAAATTTCGTCGTTCGTCACGGGACACGTGATAACACGTGTATAACGCGACAACATCATCGTTCAATCGCTATTTAATTTATCTCGGCAAAATGCAGCAGAAAACACAGCCGTTGTTTAGCGTCGAGCTAGAGTTTGCGTTTATTGATTGCGCGACCGGTGCAAAAACTCATCAGCACGCATCATTAACGCACGGCCTGGCTGTAATACAATCAATATTCATTGACGCATTAATCAAGGGTAAATTAAGAGGCTTGCTAGAATTTTTGTTGGATACGTCAACAAAATTAACCGACGAATCGAAGCGGAATGTTAAAACACCGTTATTATTATCCTCGTCCCAACGTTTCTAAATTTCATTTCTTCCTCTAATTGTTCTCTTATTTTTAGTTTACTTTACTTACTACCTGCTACGATTAGAGGAGGTCTCCTCTTTCTTGTTCGATCAAAATACGCAAGTTCTATTACAATGTTAGTAATTAAATGCGAAAATTTACTATCGTCGCAGCAGGATCGAAAAGAAAGTTATCAGTCGATTAATATTAAAAATGACTTGAAAAAGACATGACTGAGATTTAGATCTCTACGCGTGATCAGAAAGTTATGTATATTAGTTTAAAAATTGTACTTTTGTGTCCAGCAGTTGTACACTTGTAATGAAATTTTACTCCGATAACGAAGAAGCTACAGAGAAGTTTGAACATCGAATTGAACGCTCGTTTCCTATTAATTTCCTGTTTGAAACGTAAGTTTGATTCCATATGGAAACAGGCAGCCTTCGAGGGGTTTGTCTAGAAAGAGTACACGTGAACAATACGCCGTTCAAAGATGAATTCGTCCCGTAGGTCGGGAACGTGGGTCGAATTTACATTGCTAATTTCGCGAGGTTTCGGCAGCACTCTCACGGTGAAAAGACAACGGGCAGACCACAATGAGGGATCGTCGAGAAAAGGTACCTTCATCGTCGATTCAGATCTATTCGCGTTCCGTGAAATGTTATTTACCTTGAAATACCGAGCTGGTACCTTTGATTTGTTACAACTAACCGCTGACTTTTCCCAAAATCGCTAAAACACATAACACGCACGTACGAACGAAGTAAAGTTTATCTCTCTGTTTTCCGTGTTTTTACATTTTCTGAAATTTCATAGCACGTATTCCTATACTTGTTGCTATTTTTATTTCGTCGCTGTATTATTGCATTGCCATTATGCAATCTTTTTTGGTCATTATTTATTATTATAGTAACTATTTAGGCCATTATTTCCATTATCCAATGGCCATTGGAACAAAAAGCTGTAATTGCTTTTCTCGCGAAGAGAGAAATCATTGTGGACCATCTTACTTTACATTGTAATAAATTTTCTATTGACAGACCATACTTTGATATCAATCCGTCTTGCATAAAGGGTAATTTAAAAAATTGGTGGCCAAGCGTAAAACAAATTAACTTTCTCCAAAATTTATAAAACTCTGTAACCAGCCTTGAAAATTACAAATGTCGAAAGTAAAAATAATTTTTCAATTGACGATTCAAGAAGAATATAAATATTTCAGCTTCCTTTCTATTTAAAATATTATTGGAATTAAATTTCCTTTAAATGATTGCGTAACGGCACTGGAGTAATCCACGTATCCAAAAGTGTAGAATTTCATTTCTTTAAAAAAGAAAAAAGAAAAAAACTGTAACTACACTTTTCGAATACATAAAAATAATACAGAAATAACGTAGCGTTCGACAGCATTTAATTTCACCTTCTCTTGTACGTGCAATCATTCCAAGAACCTGTTATAATAATGACTATTCTTTCATGCAAATTACATATTATTAATCTCGAGCGATTTTTCAATTGCACAATCTCTTTGATCTTAATGATTCCATCAATTCTGTGAACGAACAGACGGTTTACGTCACTGATGTCGAAAGTTTCGCAATTCTAGGAATACCTTTCGCGTGTTACACGTTCCTCCGACGAGTAACAGCCCATCGACAACATCGCCATTCACTCCAGCTTATCGACTTCAATCTTCCTGACTTGTAAATGGATAACAACTCTTTAAAACGTCTACCGCGTCAATCTTGAGGGAATTCCCGAGAATTTTTACGAGAGCGTAGCAGTTGCTCCAGTAAGAGATGAATATCATTTGAGGAAATTTCCTTCATCACGTCATAGGTTGAGCGAAAAATCACTTTCTACTAAAATAAATTCGCAATTTTTTAACTGTATAAAATTAACAAAATTAGTTTTTTTTCTTACGTTTCGATGTTTTATTAGAAAATAAAAATAGGCGAGAAGAAACTCTTGGCCCATCCTGTATTAGTAGAACAGTGAGAAATATAATATAATATTTATAAATTCAATAATAACAAATGTAATATTAATTTGTACGTCGAACAATGATGTTATTACACGTTGTGTTTTTTTTTTAAAGAGTATTTAGCAGGTTATTTTTGTGAAATGATGAGATAATAAATGTAAAATAGAAACAAAAATAAATATGAAATAAATTATATATTTCCTGAATATTAGTTTGCACCATTAATTGATTCCAACAAAAACCAATTTTTAATCGTGCATAGAATGATTATCATTAAATTTAATTGTATATAATTGGAATGATTATCATTAAATTTAATTGTATATAATATAATAATATTATATACAATAAATTATATTGTTGTTATTGTAATTATTGTAATTATAATATTAATGATAATCATTAACTGAGTCCAATAAGCTATTCTAATCGTATAAATGGAATGATTAATAGCGATACGAATAAGTATTAATCATACAAAAGTAGAGCAATCTATTTTTTTCTCAATCGAAGTCGGATAACATAATGAAAGCAGCTGTTTCTGCTCGCATTTATTTTAAACTGTGAATTACTCAATTTGTTAAACGTTGTTATTAAACATTGTCAAATGTTATATTTCTCAAAATACCAATGTTGCTGAAACGGTGCTTTTTCAAAGCAAAAGTAATCACTTTTGAAAAGAATAGAAATCAGAATCCAAGTACAAGTTCATTACGCTCTGGCGACGAAAAACTAAATTAAACACGGCAGCAATTTAGAGGAATATTTCAACGACATCCCTAACCACATTTGCAGGTTCACCAAGATAAGGGTAAGTAGAAACTTCCCTTTGAATTACCTTCATCCTTAATTACCAGTTACACGTAAACTTCCCGCGTTTTGTCGCTCAGATCTAATGCAATTTATTTGCGGCGAACACACCGCAATAATTTACGGACCAACTACCAAAACCTGCCTAAACGTCTATCTCGCGTCTCGAATCGAACGCTATGCGTCGAACGAGTGGTTCAACGCCTCGTTCCAAACCGGTCGGAAATTCGTAAAATTTTCAAACACGTCCAAACCTAAGGAAATATTTCCAAGAAAGAAAACGAAGCGAGAGAAAAATACGTACGGCGGATGAAACATAGCGTTAAAAGCGAGAAATCTTTCACCGGTGGGAGCATATTTCACGGCCGAGTGGATCGGAAGAAGCGTAATGCAGCTCATCTGTTTTTCTTGCAACGCACGAACCCGTTTGTTTGCCCCAACAGTTCCGTCACTTTGCATCTCGCCGTATCCTCAGGAACAAATCCTGACACGATTCTAAACACTGGTTCAGCCGTAAGACAAATCCAGGCATTTGCATCATCGAATTTGTCGCGGAAACTATGTTGAGTTATAGTTGAACGACTGCAACGGTGCAAAGTTTCTACGATTAATTTCTTGTCACACTGACTCGTCGCTATTTGCTGTCATAATTACTATTCGTACAGGCACGTCTCGATATGCTCGAGTAGCGATGTACATACATACGTGCATACCCGCCAAAAAAATTGTGAACACTTTTTATTTGTCGTGGACAATGAAACTTTTAGACTGCACGTGTATATTTTACAATGAAATGTTATTTTATTTTCCTAATTTCGAAACAAATGTAACACTTATTCTAGGGCTCACAGGATCTCTTATTCATAGTACATAAGATAATCAATAGATTCATTTGCCTCTTTGAAATTTTACATAATCTGGACTGTAATATATTCCTATTTTTTTTTTTTTCCCTAAACGTCAGTATCACATTATTTTTCAAGCATTTTGTAATTTTGACTGATTATTTCAAACGTTCTAATCAATCTACAATATTTTGCGAAACACGTAAATTTCCTACAAGTCTTTACATACCTTTTTTTTTAATTTTTTTATACCCCCTACGAAACGAGAGTAGAAATGAAAAAGAAAAAAAAAAAAGTTTCTAACTCCCGGAGAATGGCAAAGAGAGAAGCGGAAGAGGAAGAGAGAAAGGCAGACGAATCATATCAGGAGAGACGAAGCAGAGGACGAAAATATAAATTTTCCGTGCCACCGAGTCAACTTGCGCCTTCTATCGAGCATTTTCATCCTCGTTGTTTTGTACATAGCGTCTCGTCTGTTTCTGGTTTTAACAGTGATTCCTGTGTAACAAGAATCCATGCGATCCGGGATCCAATCCCCGATGTTTATTCCAACGAAACACTGGATCGGCAAGCAAAGCCAGCGATGGGGGTATTGCCGTTTTCAATTGTTCAAATGACTCTCTGTATTTCAGCCGCTCTCCTCGCTCTCCTCCGGGTCGTCTTATTCGTTGCCCACGCTGGCAACGCCATTAATAAAAGGGGGAACGATACAGCCAAGAGGATTGATACACTCGCGAGACAGGAACGAATAGATAGTTCTTTCTTGCCATTGTCGATAGATTCGACGCGTTAAATCGACCCGGCGTGTATAACAGGATGTTACGTTTATCTTGGCCACTTTAACCCTTTTAGTGCCAAGTGTACGGTTTAAAACGTATGAGAAATAACAAGTACCACTCGTGGCGGGCAGAAGCTGAATGAAAGTAAAAGATCAGATAGACTCTGGTGATTGGAAAACTGTCAAAAAAATCACAATCAACTTGAACGTTTGAAATGTAGAATATTTAAATAATTATTAGAAATGTAGAATTTAAATCAAATGGAATTGAGATGTACGAGATGTATATATACGTATATGTACGTAATGATAAATCGTTCGTTTCTTCGTAGTTCTTGTGATTTAAATTTAAAGAATAGAGATTAATTAAAAGATTGGGCAGATGCAGATTGAGACTGAGACAGAGAATTTAAATTTAAATTAACTAAAAGGGAAGATGGAGACATAGCGCTGTAAAACTCAATCGTAATGTAACCAATTAATTAGGTTTTTAGAAGTTCCCTCGTTCATTTCTTCAACGTTCTGTATTATATTTCTCCCTCGATCATTTTCATACTTTTTTAACAGAAGCTAAATGAGTTAATTCAACTGCGCACCACACGAGCTACATTTTCATCTGGAATCTGTATTTTTTCAGTATTAAAATTGCTAAATGTAATTGGTCCGTGACCATGAAAAGTAATTAGATATGTTTTTAATTTTACACATAACACGGAGCAAAATGGAAATTCTTTAAATACGAAAGAAGTACGAATAAACGTAAATCGAGAACAGTTTATCGTACGTGTTGTGCAAAATGAATTAAAAAATTACTAAACAACAGATTCCATTTTTTGTTTTAAATCCTTCGTGACCAATAAAAAAAAAAAACACGGATAATGAAATCTTGACAAAATTAAATTACGTTGTCTAAAAGCTGGAAATTTTTTGAATTCCCTTCTATTGAAATATTCGATAACATCGTCGGACAAAAATATAATAAAACCATCAGTCAAAAATTCGATAATCCAGTCGCAGTTTGTTCATTACTCCCCCAGATTGATCATTATAAAATTCCACGAAAATCAAATAGGAAGCTCAAATTCTCGTAAAAAAACGAAAGGAAAAAAAATTTATACAGGAACCAATTTTTGTTTTAAAAATATCGGAAAATCAATGCGTCGTTTTTCAACGGAATGCCGAGAGAGTATTACAAGGGAAAATCGTAGAGAAATTTTCGACGCCGATATTTTTATCGAAGAAGAGAAGATGAAATATGTAACGTTCACTAAATCACTTTTTCCTGAAGGAAAACACGCGGGATCTTTCGTTCGAATCCGAATGATACGATCGAGATTTCAATTTCCATTATTGAAGGAAACACTAAGATCCAGGGAAGCCACTCCGCTCCTCCACTCGACCCGTATTATCGTTTTATTTGCGATCAGCTATACCCACTTCGACTCGACAGTCCCAGATGGGTTGCTTAAGTGTTCGGTCTGATCCACTTGTTCTACTTAAGAATAACTTTTTCTTGCGACTCGCGAAGCATTAATGAAACGACGGATAACGAACGTGCAGGTTCGAAAAGACCGACTCCGCTGATTATCGACGACTATAATGAGACACGCCATCTTCTCGTCTCGTTCGAACTCGGTAATTGCAAGTAAATACTCGAGGGCAACGTGTGGAAATCAAATAATGTGTAACGTGGATTTGTTGAATGTTATTTGCTTATGAGAATTTCCGTAGTTCGTAGTTTGCAATATTTTTAGAGTAATTTCTTTTTTTTTTATGAATATTTGTGTGGTATTTTAGTTGACTCTCGGATTTGGAGTTTTTTTTTTTATAAATATTCGTGTGACTCGCGGATTTAGAACTTCAGAGTTTAGTGTAACAGTAATGGATTTCCGCGATTATAAACGGATATTTTTATTATTAATATTCCACGATGCATATAAATTGTAACGTCTATTACTTGTTTGTGACAACTTTTACGATTAAGCAATCTTTTTATGAATACTTAATATTTCAGTTAACAATATTCTGTGGAACTTGCAGAATTTCTTAATTTTAAAGTTCAGTACAATACATTGATAAAATTTCATGATTATGAACGATATAAAATTGAAAAAATTATAAGAGTAATAATTATTATTAGTGTTCTTCGTTACGTGTAACTTGCATGTATTTATATATATATCTTTTATGTATCTATGAAATATTACTTTTACAGTTCAACTCATCTAAAGTGAATTTTTCATTGTAACACTTTAATCGATAATATTTTGAAAATGTATAAAATATATTTTGCAAAGTTTGGACTGAATTTCAAAGTTCTTAATTTTAAGTTACGACAGGAAATATATGAATCTGAAGTTTTCATATATAAAATTAACAGACACGAACATTTTTATTACTGGTATGTAATAATGTACATATATACAACACGATGTATTATAATATGTTACAATGTAGATGAGGAAATTCTTAAAGGATTACAAAGGCAGACGAGGAAATGCAGACAGGTTCTTGAATTTCGCATTCGTATCACAGAAGACTGGTACAGAAGAGCGTGTAATTATGCAAAGCACGCGCCATTGATTTGAAAAGCTATCCCTCACCCGATTCTCATCTGATATTTAGTGTTCCCTCCCAGCTACAACACAAGTCAGTCGTAATTTCGAAACGAAATTCAGAAATCGTCCATTCTCTTAGATTACATTAATATCTACCTTATTGGAATATCGAAATATCGAAGGTTGTGATATAAAGTCATGTCAAGTTTGACAAAAATTAAATTCTTATTTAAGTAAATCGCGAATTCTCACGAATTTGTTAGAAATACAAAATTACGAAAAAATATCTGTAAATAAAAAATCTAATATAAAACATTCAAAATATAGTGGTTTCTACAATATTTGAATTTTTCGTGAAAATTCTATTGTATAAATAAATTTTCAAAGATACGAATTTTGCATTTGTCTAATTGCGAGTCTCTCGACTATCTTTTTTTTTTTCTCGATATTCCAAAACGATAGCGAAACGTGTCTCACGATCAATTTTACCTAAACTTTCAACCAAATGAATTTTCACAACAAAAATTGCCAAAATTTTTTCGAACACTATTCGAGTTGTAGCAATTGAAATAAAAGAACGAGGGGGGGAATAGCGAAAGAGAGACGACGGAAAATTTAATTGAAACACAAATCACCGACTGAACTATTATTCCAAGCAAGAGAGCATACACGTGATTCGTAACACGTGATTCGTAATACGTGATTCGTTAAATCATTAAAATTTGTAAAGTTATGCGAAAACGATACGTACGTACGTATTTGCAGACGTGCTGCCCGAGTTAAATAAATCCAATTAAACGGCTAACCGTGTCGAAACCTTTTATTCGGAGTAATCGAAATAATTAGGGGAACTTTTGCGAAACAAAACACACGTGCATACATACAGCAGCTCGCCAAGTATTGAATATCCTCGAATATTGATTCATTGTTAACAGAAACATATCGAATAATTATTATTTCGTCAGAGACCTATTGCAAAGATTCGTATTGTCGGACGCGTCGATAATGACAGCCGATAACGATGACGACATTATTGCAAACAATACCACCACTCCCCCCCCCCCCTCCCCCGAATCGACGAAAAAGAGAAAATTAAAAGAGATAATTATTCACGGACTAATTACGAGGACGAGAGCGAGTCAACAATCACCACCATCGGATCGCGAAATGTTTGACGAGCTGCTGAAAATTGTGCTGATTGTCGCACTTGCTCGAATACGGGTAGGGAAATATTTGGAACGCTTTAAAAGAGCGTTTCAATTTATAAGTTCAGCGACAAACGTGCAAACGAAATTCGGATAGGTAAATAACGATACGAGGATAACAAACTGATACGTATAGTAAGAAGAGATAGTGCGATGAATCGACGATGGAACAATATAAAACACGGAAATAAAGTAGTTTATTAAATGCAGTTTGAAACTGTCTGAAAATATGAAAATATTTGATATTTAACGATTTTAAGAAATATAAAATTTCCATGATAAAATATATTAACGAACAAAGTAAAGGAAACATCAAGGAAACAAAATACTTGATGAATAATTAAAAAAAAAGGAGCATAAAACTTTTCCAACGCATTATCAATAAATTTTCGACAGAGTAACAGAAATTCAGCTTAATAAACAATTTTAAAAAGAGTATAAGAATTTTTAACACGTCGTCAGAGAATTAACGATAAACGAAACAAGTTTGAAAAGAATACTTTCGCCAGTCAAACGTATTATAAAATATTTATTTACATTGAATAATCTTTTCCCAGCGAATATCGCGTATTTAATGGTAAAAAAAAAAAAAAAAAAATAGGAAGAAAAATCACTCGATTTTCCCTGAGAGACACTCTCGATCGAAATTATTCAACGCGACGGCTCCCGCTTCCGTCATTTTCCTATACAATTTCCATGGAGATCGACCTAATATCCGAAGACGACGATAACAAGAAGCCGAGGTAACCGCGTGAAACTCATAGCTTCCGAATTTTCGCGGGAGGAATCGGGCGTAACGAGCCTTAAAACACGATTATCCAATCGCTCCGCGAGCGAACGGAGCTGGCTGCAAGGATTTTTCCTAGCTGGAGGAGATATCGAGCCGATTTTCGGTTAGATCCCGGGTAAAATTCTTGCACCCAGGTTATCTGTCGTCGTGTACTATCGGCGATATCCACGGATCTAGACGCGAGTCAGCGATGCGTGCCAAAACTGCCGTAAAATAAACTGCTTCTTCTCGCTATTTCGCGGTGTTTCACGTGACGATAAAATATTCTCCGGGGCACAGTTTCCCGCGGAATTTCATTCGTCGTTTGGGAACTGCTGCCCCTATTACGGCCACGTAATATACCAAAGGGAGCCGTTGTCGAGGGCGTCTAACAGGACGGGTGGGAGCCGAGTTTCAAGAAGGTCATTCGAGCCTCCGAGGAATTCATATTAGAACGGCCACGCGTGTACGAACGCGTGGTTCAACAGCTTGACAAGATGATTGCCGTACAATTTGCGACATTTCAACGTGGAGGGCTATGCTCGCGATTGAGCAGTCTCACCGCTCGGATTCGATCGTTCCGCGAACGCGAACGCGAACGCTCACGCGATCCGAGACTTTTCAGCCAAGATTCTACGAGAATCTTCCTTTTCACCGCCAGGAGAGGTGATCTACGCGTAATTCGCGACAATTCGTGCAATTTTCGTGCACGATGACTGTTTAATCTTTTAATAGAGAGCGATGAGCTGAACCGTATCGTTGATTGAGAGCGCTATTTTTTTTCTGATTGTGAGTAGGTTGTAGATTTTACTGTACGTGTATATTCTTGATCGTAGATTTTCTATACGTGTATCTGTACGTTGTAGAATTTCTTTGACGCGTATCGTCGAATGTAGATTTCATAAATGTGCAAGGAAAAAAATGTAGATAGTATTGCATCAAGTTTGTTTAGGGAAAGTAAGTAAAAGAATTTTTCGGAAAGAATGAGCTACCACTTTCAGTCCAGATTTTCGACTGAAAAATTGGCCACGAATACTAGTCATTAAACTAGTAACTAACATTAAAAAGAATGAGCAGTCTTCTTTGTTTTTCAAGATGTTAAATATCTGTCGAACAGAACTTTAAGAAATTTTAAAGAAATCTCTACTGAATTCACAAAATCTATCCCTGCTGAAACGGAGAACCAAAATAATCGACTCAACAAATTTCCTGTTGTCATACGTTAAGTCTCAAGTGTTAAGTACTAAATCTTTCGATACACCGTGAACGTTATACCTGTAAGAGGAATTAATTCTTCGGGGATGAGTTTGCCAATTTACAGAATGTTTGAACAGTAACGAAACTGGCAAGAAACTATATCTGCGTAAATGTAAAAATGACACATACCGAAAGAATGTTTTAACAATAATAAACGTCATAAGTCGTCGGCGTAAAACCAGTTTCGAGGTGAATGACGAAATTCGTTCGCTCAAATTCGATTTTTCGCAGCAAACGTAAACGCCGTTGACAAGCAAAGGAGAGAAAAATAAAAAAAAAAAACATTACACGGTTAGAACGGTATAAACGCTCCGACCTCGCTGAATATTCTTTTTGAAACGCACTCTCTTTACCCGGAATGTGTCGCTTCGTTACTCGTCAGAAAACCGTTCCGCCATACCCAAGGATTTATTTTTGTTACAACAATGCCGGGAAACGACTGACTTTGAACAATGCACAAATGTATAAAACAAACAGGGAAAATATCTGAATAATGGAAAAGAAATTCGAAAAAAGAAAATAATTTTATCGTCAATTGCGCGTATTTTTGCGGTCTATTTATTGTTTGCCGCTACTACTATACAAGAATTTTTCTTTTTATTCGGTACAGTAAAATTGAGGAATTTTTTTTATTTCAAGAAAAGCATTCTTCTTGTATAAAATTAGGATGTGAATCTTGTCCAGCTGAGTCTGTATTATATATCTATGTATTTGATAATACGAGATGCTTAAAATAATCAATTTAATTATTGAAAATTCAAAGAGGATAACATATATGTTTAAAGAAGAATGTATTTCTAATTTATTACACGCTCGTCATGCGAATTAATCAAATGGTTAACATAACTCTCGAAATTCTTACAATAATACTAAACTGACTGCTAAACATTGAACGTACATCGCTTAATTTTGAAATTCTTAATTTGATTTAGTTTCATGATTAATTTCTACCGAAGGAAATATAATATAAAATACAAAATAAAATAAAATAAAATAAAACATCTTAAACTTTTATATAATATAACATCTACAAATTACTATAATTCTCTGTAACCCCACGATATCATGAAAAATTCGCGCAAAAATTGATTATCTCATGGTATTCCGTTATTTGCTTTTTCCGTTATTTACTTTCAACAGACGACAGAAATTCAAGATAGACAATTTCAAAGACAGAACTCACTTGGCCCTTGAAAAGGGAGCCTTGTTTGACACCATAAACGCGCCGTTCCCACCTCGAGGAACAAATGAATGAAACACGGAACGCGATATTGTTACACAATTAAACGTCAGTCTTGTTCATCACGTTAATTGATAAACTCGTAGTTGGTCTTGTGATTTCTATTCTGTACGTGTGCATTTCGTCCGTTTTGTTGGTTCGTATAGTTGAAAAAAGTTATCTTACGTGGAAAGTAAATTTGTTACTTTAGAGCTGGAAATTTATTAATTATTAAACTAATTTCGATCGATTTATCTAATACATAGTTTGTATGCTAATAGTGTCGTTGCATGCCAATTCAAAACGGAAATAAAATGAAATTTGAAAAATCTTGTGGCTATTTGTTTACTTTTTATCGCAGAAATATAAATAAGAGAAAGAGAGTGAAGTAAACGAACATTTATTAAAATATATGATACAGAGCAGAATTTTTTCTTACACCCAAAAATATCTGTTTTCCATTTCTGCAAGAAGCACCGTCTTAAACAAACATTTATCTCGAAAGAAACATTCCAAAGCAACAGTCTCAAATATCACTGTCAACTTAACGTTTGAACAAAATCCTCAATTCAAAAAACCCACCAACAATCTAGCACTCGTGCAAACACCACTTTATCGGACAAATATGATCAAACAAATTCTTACACAACTCCTATCTTTTTTCCTATCAAAAATTTCAATATACTTATATTTCTGTATCCTTGTAATCAAGATGCTTTTAATCTCACAAATCTCACGTCGTTTTCATAAATCATAAACAAACGCAATGTATCCACCGTAAAGAGAAAACATTTGACCGAACAATCACTGCCTGTGTTACTGAGAAGGATGGCATAATCTTTTAATGACAACCCGGGAAAAATGGAATTTTTGTCGAATTGAATCCGAATTTACTCACCGTATGGAAGAACAAATCCATATATGAACGTTATGGAACAAAGAAGCCACAGAAAATTCGCACTTTTCTCGGTACACATGGCGCGATGTACACTGTTATCGGCTGTTTTTAAACACCCGTGGCGTATCGCGCGGCCACTCGCGTGGCTCTGAGAGTTCCTCGTTAGATTTCGAGTTTGAATCTCGGTCTTTCTCTGTCTTTCGCTCTTCATCCCGCACGCAGCCTCAGAAAACGGTCCAGCGCCTGCCCGCTGACAATATTCCGGATAAACCGATCCGAACAGAGGACACCACTTTCTAAACGTGTTCTTTCATACCCACAGGGAAAATAGAAACTAATAGCTGTTCTTTTAGAAAATTATTTGACAGCATCAACTCTTAATAAATATGTGTCTAGTAACATGTTGCGATAAAGAAAAGGATGTTTTCGAATTTAAAATGATTTGAAAAATTTCTTCTATACCGACGACTGATAACGTAGATGCATAGACAAGGTACGTGAATAGACCTTGCATCTCATGGGACTTCGTATTCCATGCTTTAAAATACCAACATATTAAAAAATCAGTGCGAATTTTCGATTCTTGAAGATCCCGGAATCTGTGACGTAACGATTCTAAGATTGAAATCACGGAGTCTGAGGTCTAAAATATATGATTTAGACGTTCTGAAGAAATTTCGTGATTAGGATTTTACAACCTGATGTCTGGGAAGTTGTGGTTGGTACCTATTTAGAATTTAGACATTTTAAGTTTGAAGATTTTGAAATTTTTTGAGTCTGAGTTTGAGAATTTTTAAGATCTAAAACAAATAGCGAAATAATGAAATTAATGAATAAAAATTGGATTTTTTTTTTTGAGATTTCGATTATACATAAATACAGTTTGTGAATTGAATAATATTTTTGAAATAGAATATTATCACATATTTCGAATGAAATATTACTAGGCCTGTCTCATGAGATCTCATTTTTATTCGAATATCTCTAGGGGAAAAGAATATATAAAATAACACTTATATATATAGCAATGCAAACGAATGATAATAGGTTTTTTTGAAAATATGAGTCTAAGTTAACAGAAACTACCATTACATTGCGGATTGGATATTTTATAACATTTACCCGACATTATTACCACTGCACGTTACATTCCATAAAAATGATTATTGCTATCGTATCATCACCAGTCGTAGTATTCCGTATATCATCTAAAATGCATAAAATTATTTGCATATGTATATACAAATGTATAACGTGACGCATCGCAGCATCGTGAACGTTGGTATCAGTACCGATAGTCTATTATCGTCTGTCGTCTAATACGAATCACATCGACCGAAGTCGATACTCGCTATCGATCAGCAAAAATTCGGTTAACCAAAGCCGTCCCGTGGACGGTGACAACCCGAAAGAAAAAGAAAACACTCTCTCGGCGTAAAGAGACGTCCACGGCCAGCGTTGAAACGTCAACCTCCTCGTTCGTGGACGCCTAGCTTTGGCGTACAACTATACAAGCCTTTGAGTATCGATCCTCCGGCAGCTCGGTACTCTCGACAGCGGCCACGACCACGCAAGCTCGACTCGGAACGGAGGACCCGTCGCGATAGAGGGGCGATTTGTCCTCCCTTTCGTTGCCGCTGCGAGCCTTCTCTTCCCTCTCGCCCTCTCGAGCTTTCTTCGTCCTTCGCCCCTCGATACTCTCGCAGTTCCCCTCGCCCTCTGTGTGTTTCTTTCTCTCCCTCTTTCTCTCACATCCTTGCGGAAAGGAGGACGGAAAGATGAGCGATCAAGAGGACCTCGACTACTACATCATGTTCCCGTCGTTTCCGCCGTCCCCGAAGGATCCAACGTTAACCACCGGCAGTCAGGACCAACGCGAGGAGTTCGTGTTCGTTTACAAAGAGGACAAACGACCGGTGATAGTATTGCTAGGATGGGCCGGCTGTCAAGACAAATATCTGGCCAAGTACAGCGCGATTTACGAAGAGAAGAGGTAACGATATCTCGCCAGAACTTCGTCCGCTTCAACTTTCGTTTCGCTTTTCGTTTCGTTAATACGTTCATTCCTTGCTTTTTCTTTCCATTGTTTGACACGACTGAAAGCTGAGGATATAATTGTAAACAATACGTTTTTACGCGACGACGATATTCTTCAATGACGAGTGCGTGACAATAACGATTTGATTAAGTAAGGGTTGAAGGAGGATGGATATACACATGTGTGCGCACGTATGTATATGTTTTGCGAGAACATTTGAGGGAAAATGTGAAATTGAGTGACACGTAGTTAGGATGAAGTTGTTAAATTGATGTGGTGGAAAATGCCGGCAAATCGTGCAACCATAGTGTTTATCTAATCGATAACAATTGGAGCTATTCGAATTTTTATTCCACATTATATCGTACTGTTATAGTACACCGCTATCAATTGATTTAATGCTTTATTGCAAATGCATTATTGCTAGTAATGTTAATAGAAAATACGTTCTAATCATTCTTCATATTGTCTTTCTACAAGATACTTCTATATAACAGAAACTTCAAATCATTTAACACACACCGATAAACAATGTTCATTTCTTTTTTTTTTCAAGCTGCATCACGTTACGATACACGGCACCGGTAGAATGTCTATTTTGGCGAAGAGACAAGATGCCTTACATTGGCAAACGATTGATCCAGGTGATCACAGACAAGAGTTTAGATCAACACCCGATATTCTTCCACGTCTTTAGTAACGGTGGCGCGTTTCTCTATCAACATGTAAGCCTTGCCATGCAACAAGCTAACTCGCCGCTTAAGGTAAAAAATACTATTCACCCTTCACCTTTCAAACGTCTCCCCCCTACCCTATTGTTGCACGTGATTTCATGCATTAACATATGTTGAAATTGTAGGTCAAAGGAGTGATATTTGATAGCGCACCAGGAGAAAGAAGATTAACTACTCTTTTCAAGGCAATCAGTGCAATCATCGGAGGACATCCGCTTACGAACATACCGATGTCCTTCTTCATTACGATCTTCCTCTCGATACTCTGGTTTTTAGAGGTATTAACAAAGATATTATTATACCGGGGATCTTTACCTCATAAATGAAAATATACGAGATATTGAATGGATGAAATAATTTTCTTCGTTGGTTTCACAAAAGTATGAAATATCTATAGTTATGTCAAATCCATTGCTATTTACTATTTAAATTTGAAGTGATTCCTTTATTCGTGAAATTTCAAATTAAAGACTTTCTATTAATTTACTGTTAAATAATCTCAAAAATAATATCGAGTTTCCTTGTCGTCAGAACGATCGAATTAATAAATAGAAATACCAGTCAACGACGGTGAAATAGTTAATAATACAAATTGAACGAAAGCTAAAACTGATCGATTATTTAGGTGATCGCTCACGCTCTTGGACGTGGTTATCCAGTGCAAACGAATCCGATCGGTCTTGCAGAGGAGTCCTATTCTTGGCCCCAATTGTTTCTTTACTCGAACGCTGATACTTTGATTCCGGCATCGGTACGTACATATATATCCTTGGGAGTAAAATTAGTTCCGAAAATCTACAATAAACTACGCGTAAATTTGTATAATAATCGTCGCCCGTGTTTTAAGGACGTCGAAAAATTCGCCAGCCGACGTGCAGAACGTGGCGTACGAGTGCAGCTGGTGCTTTTCACGAATTCCCCTCACGTCAAGCACTATGCTACTTATCGTGACGCCTACGTAAATACAGTTTGTAGTTTCATCCACGAATGCCTGACGTCGCCGATCTCGGAATGCCCGGAATTGTCTCAGAGTCACGACGTTGATGATAATTCCCAGAGTTACGTCACGATGCCGAGTCTTACCAAAAGAGTTGTGCTACCACACGAAGCTACTAAATTAAATTAGACAGAGAGAAAGGAAAGATGAATATCAATACTAGAACTAGCAACGTGGTCAACGAGGGAATGTGCAATTTTTCATGTACGATTGTACGCAAAGGAAAGTGGACAAACTGGAAGGCTAAGAGGATCAGCGTGTCGTTTATTTTTTATCTTCGAACTTGCACACTTGCAATCCACGATACGGGATTCTCTAGACAGCGTTGAGTTTCTCAATCGTTTCTCGGAAGTTTTGCCATCCGTGTTGACGTTACAACGTAACGGAAGTAATGTTAATTACTCGACGAGTACGTTTCGCATAAAATAAATTTTCACCCTAATAACTTTATCGTTTAGCTTGCAGTTTGCAATACGTTTCATCGACTATTGTGATTTTCATTCGTTGTTGAACAACTATTGCGAATTTAAAGATCCATTTACCAGGTGATTTGAAATTTCGTTCCAAGCAGTTTAATGTATGCTCGCGTAAAATTGAACGCTGATTCAAAGGTGAATTAATGTTTCCGTAGAAATTATCGAAAGTGAACCGAGAAGCTCGACCTCTCTTTCCTCCTTTTGTCCCCTTACTATTTCATTCCACTTCCGCTTTGGTATTTCCTTCGTATCTTCCAGTTTCTACCCTCGCTGTGTGTTCTTGAAACGTCAATGTGCCTGAACTTCACGAAATCGACACAGTTGCGTACCTTTCGAGAACAAATGAACGAAAGTACGAACGTTCGAGTAATTGTTCGATCGATTATATAAGTATGACGCGAGTACGATTCTGAATTTTCAAAGAGAGAAAGAATATATGGAGCAACGTTGCCACACGCCCCGAGGTTGCGCGTTTCGAATATTCCGTGGCCTCGTGTAGTGAGTTGAAATAAAAAAACTCTAGATGCACTTGACAGCGAACTTAAAGTAAAAAAAAATAAAAAATATTCGAAATTAGAAATCTAGATGCTTGTTGACGCGATCGAGGTGCGCACAAGGAGTGTACGTTGTTAATTGAAATCTCGAGAATGATCGTCGTTTCACTTTCGATGTTTCAATTTCGATGTAAGCAAGCTCGCACAAAAGGATCAAGCTGGTCTTGATTTGAGTTTTCAATTTAATTGCGATTGTAATTATCAATGAAACAGAGAAATTTTCTTGTCTCCCTCCCTGTCGAATAATGTTACGTCTTTAAACAGAATACACACACATACACATACACATATACATATATACACAAATATATACATATAAATATATTTTGATCTGTCGATTAGTTACAAATAAAGACTGATAAATCTATATGATTTGTTGCTTTCTTGCAGACATATAGTCCTAGTTATGTAAATGAGATAATGAATAATTCCTTTTTTCAGCTAGAAAATACGAGTATGGAATTTGGTTCCTCAGAATGGATACATTTAACATCAATGAATGACACATTTATGAAATGTTTATATGTACAAAATAGCATTATTTTTCATTCTTATAATTTTTTAAAACCGAGTTGTTGATAATAGTAATATACACGAGACATAGAATAAATTTATTACTCAGTGTATTTTTGTCATTCGCTTCGGAGACTCTAAAGCTCTCTTAGCATTTTAATGTAGCGATTAAAATTGAAATTTCAGTAAACTAAAGTACAGAATTCTGCATATATCTTCGACAATATGTACATGTGTATTCTTAAATATATTACTATGGAACAGTTATTCAAATTATTGTTTAAATTATAGAAAATGATAAAGTATAAATAAGACAAAAAGAACGTTACTTTTTACTGCTACTTTACCGATTATAATATATAATTACCTCAGAGAAAAAAAGAGGCAAATGCACAAAAACTTATGTCTTTTCCTCTTAACACGTACATATTATAATTGCATAGAATGTAAGCTTCGATGTTTGTAAAAAGTTATTTCAATAAAGAGTTATTTTAAAATACACACGTTTCTACGTTTTTCTTATTATCAAGTCCAACGCAACCAAATCTTGTTCTACAATCCTGAGATTAAAGACCAAAGCAAGTCATATGATTTTGTTTCTTTGGTATTGTCTTCCTGACGAAAGCATAGGTGCCAAAACCTACTGTATATATTGTACGTATTGTATGATTGTATGCATTGTATGCATTGTACGTATTGTATAATTGTGCGAGAGATGAACTTATTGTTAACGCGATCGTTGCTTAGGGGACAGAGTTCCATAGTTCAAGCTCATACTTGTGTTTTAGTGTTAAGATTAAGATTAAATTTTAGTTTGAGATTGAACCATGGAACGTCTGTCTCCTTTTAATGTATAATAAAATAAAAACTCGGCATTCATTAAGTTGAATGCCGAGTTGCTTTCATGTAATGAAGGTTTAATGTTTGTAAAACGATATCAAGCTAAGAACTACCTACAGTTCAATTTAGGCTGTACGAATTTCTTTCCTTTCTTTATTTCACGGTCTAAACTAAACTGCAGAGATAATTAGTTGATAAGTAAACTATTAGAGCCCCTCCCCCCTCCCCCCGTTTTAACTTCAAGTTACGTGCGTTTAGTTTTAGTTAATCATAAGATAATTAATCTCTGTGAATTCACTGTGAGCGCATTCTAAATATATTTCGTCCCTAAATATATTTCAATAAATAAGAAATCCCGTTATAAGTATTGATTTTATCGTTTCCAACATAGAACCAATTGATGAATTTGTAAAATACGAATAGAGCTCTTTCTGACATACACACACACACATATATATATAATAAAAAATGGAATAATTTTAAATACTAATCTCATGTTTTGGAATCTGGAGATACAATTAAACATTTTGCTTGTATCATTTTAGAATGAAGAAAAATTGGTGCAAAAAGTTTCAAAGCATTACACGATTTCGTTGTCTCAATTAATTGTTAAACACGCCCATAATTAAATGATACTACTAATGAGATATAAATGGAAGTAAAAGAATATCGAAGAAGAGACGCCATCGAAAGAACGCTACCGATAGATTAGAAAAAGTTACGAACCTAATGCGACGTAATATGTGTTGTTGTCACGAAATTCCACAGCTGAATGACGTCTCGTCGTTCAGTTAAGAAAGTAGTAGGGAATGGAGTGATCCTGTCCGAACAGGCACAATAATTAAGACGAACATAAACATTGTGTTCGTGTTGTTGTTTTTTTACTTCGAATTTCGAGCTTCAAGGCCTTCTACGTTTTGCTTTACTTAAGAACTGAACAATTTCATTATATTATGTAGTAAAATTATTATTTTAACTATTAAATACATACATACATACATACATACATTCTCAATAAATAATTGTTGATACAATTATTGTTAAGAATTACGCAGAATGAAGTTAAAATATCAAGAAATAATAGAATTGTATGTGTAAAAACATATAATAAAATATGTATATATATATATATATACAGTATATAACAATGAGTTAGTCAATTACAAGGTTACACTATTTCTACTAGTTAGAATTGAAATTAAATTTTAACATAAAATTATAAATAACTTTTAGCATAATGTTCTATTTAAATGTTTATATGCTATTATCTCTTTGATTGTTAAAAATCATGTGTAATAATTATTTGGTTACTTTAATCCTTTACTTCAAGGGATTAAAAATTATACACTTTTTTGGTAATCTGCCAAATCTCGACAAATTGAAGTCTAATTCAAGTTTTAATTGAAAATGTATGTTTTAATTCAAAAATTCACAACACAAACACAAAGCTAATAGCTATTGATTTAAATTTGTACCCGAGAATTTCTGGATGATTCCACTGAATGACACTTTCTTTTTTACAGATGAAATGTGCTTCCTTCCGCCATTAAAGGTCTCCCGCTTAAAAATCGATTATCGATTACGTTCGAGAATCGTAGGAAGTGTATTGCTTATTTCACCGTTGGAGCGCTGTAATCGCGTTTCACGCAAAATGATAATTTGGAATAAAAAATTAAAAAACCCTGGTCTAAGTCAAATACACAAAATTCATGAGACATTCTTAAAAAAGAAAGAAAATATTCATATATTAGATAAAAAATTGTCAATATTTTAAATTGTTATAATTTCGTGAAAAAAGTTTATAGAACAATTAACTTGATTTTATTTTAAAGAGTAGTTCGTGACTGAATACTGTCATATTCAAATAGACGTATCTAATCAAAAGGTAGTTTGTCAAACGACTTTACAAAAAGACTTCAATATTTAACAATCAAGCATCGATTTCACATACATTCGAAATATAAACTATTATATTGTTAGTTTCAATGCAATTAAAATTTTCTTATATACGTATAGATAAACTATTTTTGTGTTACTTGGCATTGATGACTTGATTTGAGCGAAAGTTGCAGATACGCCCTTTTGTTTCAATACACCAGTATAAAGTTCGTTTCATTTTTGAAACTTTTCGTATGTAGTCGTGACCCAGAGGAAATATCACTAAACAGAAACCGTTAAATCCGGTGGGAATTATCTGTAACAAATAACGATCGTGATTGAATACAAGTATGTAACAATTCTTTTAAATAATGCCCACTATTTTAAATTGTAAATATATTCGATAATAAAACAAGTCTTACCGGTAGCTTTTACTTGACAATTTCTGGATGAGCAGCTCCTTGCTACGTTCTCTGTCACGTTCCCACTTAAAACTAACGGTTTTACGTTACACATCAATACTAGATCGATTATATCGATTATATTTGAAAATCGCAATACGTAATTGCGAAATTCCACCGCTCCGTTGGCGCTGTAGTCTTCACTAATGTTAAAATCATTGCGCGCGCAGTTTTGAAAATATAAAATGCGTAAATTGGAAGAATCAAAGATCAAATTTTTTTTGCCAAGAAAGCTATTTAAGAAGATCAATTTATAATCTTGTAATTGCATTTTTACAATTAGAATTTCTAAGTTTCCTTTCTATATTCCATATGATGTATAAAATACACGTAGAAAGATTTATAAATTCTACTCAATAGATTTCGAATGATTTCATGCCAAAACTAAGAATTATAATAAATTTTACGTTTTTATACGATTAATTTGCATTCTATGTGAATATATTTCGAAGCTAACACTTTTAAATCTATTCACGTTCAATTTTTATCCATGTTTTGTATATAGCTCATGAAAAATTAAATATTTTAACAAATGCTTCTATTTATTCAGCACATAAACAATGAAACTTTGCAAACTTCGTACTTTTAATAAAATTATATTCGAACAAATTTTTATTAACTATAACAAACTGCGTAATATCGCAACAATCTATCTTTAGTTAGTGATAGTAGTTTATTAACTTAATTGTTTATTTACACATGATAAAAATACAACGATGTTTTATTTACAATTGTCTTTTATATATAAAAGATTAAAAATAGTAGTAATTAAATAATCGTAAAACTGTAGACAATTAAAAAAATTCAAATAATATGTTAAGTACAATCTTCATCGCTAGAAGAAAGTTCTTGTAAATTTTCATAACAACCAATCTTTTTCCTGATTAAGTCCCCCCATAAAACATTGGTATTACAAACAGGACAAACACCTTCAATTGGTAAAATCATATTATCTTTACAAAATAATTGTGCTAAACAAATTAAATGAGCTACTAATGAACAGCTAGGTTTTATGCAGCTAACTGCTTCTTTCTCTTCTAAAAGTGCATTACAAATAAAACAGATTATAGACAATTTATCTAGTGTTTCTACTATATCATTTGTTTTTTTAATCTTTTTGGAAATTACTCTTCCATGACATATAGGCATGTGCATTGGCGCTGAAACATAACTAGAATACTTGTCGAAAAATTCATAATCTATCCAACGAATTGTTAAAGGTAAACGACACCAAGGTCCAACTTTTAACATTTCCGACAGAACTAATAAGCAAAATTCAAACACTCTCTGCTGTGATTTCTTCTTAGGTACATGTTTCAAACGCCGACTAACATGAGGATGTTGCCAAGCCCATTCAAACTAGAAATAAAGATAAGTTCCAGATACAAAAATAATTGATTAAAATAGTACATAGTTGTTTTTTTATGAAATTGAATAAACGTACTCTAAGTGCAGCTGTACTACTTGGAAAGCCATGTATAATTAACACCATATTCCTAAAAAAAAAAACAAATTATTTTTTATTAGAAAATTATATACAATTGACACAACAAAAAGTAATGTACTTTACGGTCTTTAATAATTATTTAATTACCACGGTCCTCTATTACTTGTTTTCCATGCACCTCCATGCTTTTTTCCAGCATTATGTTTTTTAAGTCTACGACAAGGATCAACTGTATATCCTATATATGTTCTTCCTTTGTATTTTGGATTCATACAATATAACAAATATACGCCATAAAAGTGCTCTATAACTTCTGCATCTCCCATTTTTTAATTCATTAATACAATGCATTAAATTACACAACACTACATTAAATTTGAATAATAACTTTAATATATCATAATAATAATAAAAAAATAAACATAAGAATACAACAAATGTTTGATATCACATCAAAAGGAAAAAATTTAATCATCGTTTTACTAACTATTAACTCATTATTGTTCATTAATATAATTATAAATCAATATAACTGACAATATTATTGTTTAACCTAATACTTATCCCATGTAAAGAATTCGAATTAACCTAACCTAATCCAAACTTTTCAAGGTTAGGATTATACATAACGTTATGGGTTGTACATCAACGTCAAAAATAATGTTATCAAAAGAAAATAAATATAATGATTAGCAATGAAGACCTATGACATATCATGATATATTACTACACAGATTTAAAAAAGATATGTATATGTTAAAAAAATTGTTTAAGTAACACAAATAAAAATCTGTTAGTTTACAATTAACATTCTAATAATATTACAATTAATAAATAATATCTATCGATATATGTATTATTTATTTCTTTTGAAAATAAATGAATGTATTTGCAATGTGAACAAAAATTTACAATATTACAATATTTTTAGTACATTTCCTCAAATTAATACGGAGTATGTAATATTTATTACATAAATATTAAATTTTAAAAAAATTTTTTTATGTAATATTTATCGCATGAATACTAAATTTTGTAATTGATACTTACTATTTACAAATTCTTTCATTTTTAAACACTGACTTATATTTTCATTCTTTTATTTTTTCCATCTTTCAAAAAATCTAAATTACATTCATCTTATCTTACAGAAGTTGAAATTGCAATATTTCAATTGCAATATGCTAATTTTCTTTTCGTGTCAAATATCATTATTGCAAATTATTACATCTAGCTTCATCAGGAAAGATAAATTCGAATGAAAGTATTTTGACGTCATTACTGCAACAAGAATAAAATATTTTTTTTAAAAGACGCAAGCGCTGTGACACTAAATTCCACAGTTTATCAGACAAGTGTATTTTTCACTGTTATAAGTATTATTTCACGTGAGGAGAAGAAATCGCGGATGGAGATAAATAAGAGTAGACCAACAGTACCGATCGGTTTCTCCGAGAATGTAATTGAAAGCGCCGCGTATTTAGTTGCAGCACTGTCGAAATTGGGCTTTAATCTTGATTGGATGCAAACCAGAAGAGATCTGTACGTGAGGATCCAGTAAGAATGGCTGCCGTTCTGAGAAGATTCAAAGCCACACAGATCACGGTGATCGGCAATACTAAACTACCGTCATTTATTACCAGCCGGTAGGCGATCACGACTGCAATCTTGAGGAGGCCTTTTTTCATATGTTTCGTGTATAGTCTACGCGAGCTAGTATCTAAACGGCGGCTTTTTAGGGCAATAGCCACATCGTGTGTGTTGTAGATTTTTTGCAAGGTCATCGATCCGACAGGATATCAACGAAGGATGGATAAACAAGCTTTTCGTAAGAAAAATCGAGCCAACCAAAGAATCTCATTCAAGGATGCTGTCAGATAAAGGAGTTATTTACGCCTTGCACACGCACAATATTCGACCTGATTCCACTGATAAATATTTGGCCAATTAGTAAGTGAACTTTATTTATATTTTTTGTCCTTAGTGTCAAGTAATTAAATCGCAATCACATTTAGAAACATGCACAAAAATTCTTTCCAAATACATTTCTGAAGTTTCAAAAAAATATTAGATTTTGTTTATGTCGCAGAATTGGCATGCACAGAGAATTATTTATATTAGGAAAATTATATTGGGACATGTTTGTATTTTGGGATATTACAGTGAAGAAATTGTTAACATTATAAACACCAAGAAGTCTGAACTGAAATTGGAACTTGTTGGTTCGTGGACTGTCTTGGCTGGTGATATCGATCAAGCTTTACATCTGTGGCGGTATTCTGGTGGTTATGATAGCGTTGATCGCACACAAGTTGAGTTGTGTAAAGACAAAGTATGGGAATTAAAAATATATATTTATAAAATAAATATTCTACATGATATTATATAATGCTGTTTCCTTTTAGGCATATCAACAGTTATTCAAAGAGAATGGCAATTATCTGCGATCACGTTACTTACAATATTTATTGGCATTTAGTTATTGGCCTCCTCTTACAAAACGAAATGGTTCAAATATATATGAAATACGTAGTTATAGACTACAGCCTGGTACTATGATAGAATGGGGTAATAACTGGGCAAAAGCTATCAATTATAGACGTAACAACAATGAACCATTCGCTGGCTTCTTTTCACAAATTGGTAGACTATATAATGTCCATCATATTTGGTGTAGGTGTCAATGTTAATATTTTCTGTTTATTTCTCATGTATTAAATTAACAATATAAACTACATGATACATATATATATTTATTTTTTATATGTTTATGTTTAAATATACAAAGCTATATTAATTTTTAGGTTACAAAAATCTCCAAGCACGAATGGAAACTCGTGAGAGTGCATGGAGATCTCCAGGATGGGATGAATGTGTTGCATATACTGTACCATTAATCAGAGAAACATATTCTCGTATATTAAGTCCAACTAGCTTTTCGCCAACAAAATAAAATTTTATATTTACAGATCTTTGCATTTGTATAATACAATTTATTCTTTTTATTTACATAATGTAAAAATATTTGTTATATTACACATTACGTTTATAACTGTATAAAATAAGCGCTCAATATGAAATTAATTGTAGCATTTTGTTGTATTGCAATTACTAAAATGTATTTTAATAAAATTTGAACTTCTTTGTTACTCTAACACTTTATGATATATTTTTATTGTCAATTTAAATATATTTATACATTGATGAATATATTGATCGTTGTACTTTTGAAAATTTATATCTCTTTTACTAAAATTATTTCTTACTAGTTATTCATTTAAATAGTTCATAATAAAAAAGATGGGAAGGTTACAAAATACAAATAATTATCAAACATCTTTTACTTTTATTATATAATCAATATATCAAGTTTGATCAATTTGAACTGTTTAAACATATCTTTCTCTCTAGTTGTATGATTTAAAGAATATATTAATTTACATACATTACAAAATAAAAACGGAAATTATGACAAATAAAGATTAATTACAGGTCTTACTTGCATTTTATGTTTAATTTTACTATATTTTCCTGATAAAGATATTAGTAGTTATCTGTAAAGTTATTAACTTTATTAATTAAACTTTATAAATATATATATGATATAAAATAATAATTGTCATTGTAATATCAAATATTGTTGATAATTAGACTATTTTACATTAGAAAAAAATGTTTTACATGAGCACATTTTGTATTCTCCTATTCATTAATGCAATTAGTGGTTAATAAAATATTTCAGTGTTGCTTAAACTTTTATTATATTGTTTTTTAAAACAATATTGTTTTTATTTTATATAATATTTATTATATTGTTTTTTACTTCTCTTTAATGTGTCAAATGTGGAAGATAAAGATGTACGTAAAGATATCATTATGTACGTTATTTTTAAACATATTTTTTAAAAATATAAAGCCAATGAAATGAGATTATCTTATGATCTACAACGTACATTTTATTAAAAGTCATTACATTAACATTGTATGAAATATTATATAATACAAAAATTTAATTTGTTTAAATTGTTTTTAAAAATTTTTATGATTCGTGTAGCATTATTTTTATAATGCTGATACGTTTCAAAAATAGAAAAAGTAAAACATGAAATGAAATTCAAATTACATACAGCATATTTTTTTACAATAAAGAATGGCGCAACATTGGAGGACTTGAATGTTCAATGGCATTGAAAATAGAAAGAAAATATCTTCAGAACACAGAAATAAATATCAATGAAATCTTTATAAGAATATTTACAATATACAAATATATATACAAGATATTGACAAAAATATATTGCTTTATAAAAGAGAATAAAATAAGTCAAAGTAAAATTCTGTATCAGTATAAAAATTTTAACATTTAATTATTCAATGTCAAGTAATTTTTATATCAACATTCTATATCATTATATCAGACAATTTTATCTTAATTAATTGATTTTAATTTTAAAAATTAAAAATAAATTTAATATGTAAAATATTTATCAGAATAACAATTTTAGATTTTGTTCAAAAGAATATAAGTAATATTATTTAATATCTTTAAAAAAAATATAAACTGTTAAAAATGAAATAACGAGATTAAAAAATATTTTCAAATAATGTAGCTTTAAATTCCGAATTAAATGATAATCTACAAATTTCATTGCCTTGCACAAAATTTATTTTTATTTAAAAAAATTTGAAAAGATTTGAAAAAATTATTATTTATAAAATTGTCTTCATTAATCTTCATTTTAATGTTACAGTTAAATTATTAACCCAATGAACTTCAACACTTTCTCTTATCTTTTAAATAATTAAAGACATTATAATACATCAGTATCATATAATACATAATCATTTGATATAGAATGATTTTATTAAAATTAAAATTATTAAAATTTAATTTTTGATATTGTGCAAAATCTATTAAAACCTATTAAATCAATAATAACGTTTTGCAATTTGTTAGTTTTATATTATATCTATTATAATATTTCATATTAAGACTGTAATATCAATGTAAAAAGCTTAACTATATTATTGATAACTAATGATCAAATTGACTACTAATGATCAAATTATTAAAAATTATATTTGACAGTGTAATTTGATTCTTATGAATTAAAATTCTAATAAAAATCAGCATTTATATAATAATATTACAAATACATTATGCATACATTTTCAGTAAATAGAAGATGAAATAACTTTATATAATATAATATTAGAAGTTTAATTGATTATTTAGTGAAAGACAGATTGGTAATTTATCATTCCTCCACTAATATTTGTAATTTTTATTGACAATTTATACTACCAACTCTGCATACAATTTTATTTTTTTAATCACATAAAGTGTACAAATATTGCCACAAAATCTCTCCTAAATCTCCGCCTATGTGTGTTCTGAAGTGTTTTTCTATATTATGAAATTTGATCAATTCTTAAACAATGAATATATTCCTCATATTACATTATACATTTTTTCATGTTAAAAAATACCACTACTAAAAAATAAAATTATTATCTAGTTAAAGCCAAAAGTTATATATGATAGATGTTAGAATATTCACGTTTATTACTTAACAAAAGCAATATTTTTTTTATTAGTTTTATTATAATATAAAAATAATGCTTAAATCTCTTTTTTCTTTTTCAAATTGATTTGAAAAAATATACATTTTAGTACAATATTAGTAATATACTATGATAAACTAAAAAATCACACATGGATGGAAATAGGTGAGAAAGAAACTAATCAAATATTTATATTGATTACAAGTATTAATTAGTAATTGATAACTGATATGCCACGCCTATATTTGATTGGCTATCTTGTATATCACCTTTTAAATTCAAATTACCAAGTTAATAGCTTTGGAGAATTCAATAAATTCTATTATACTAAATCTTATTTTTCATAATTAAAGTTCAATTTCAAAATGTTACATATAGTAAATGAATATTTACAAAATGCTAGTAACAACAAAAAGTATTCTAAATTTAGCAATTTTTTTATAATAATAGTCACATGGCCAAAAAGTCACGTTTCTTTCTTCAATATATACATACAATCAGGCTTGTAGAGAATCCGTGTGACATTAAAAAAAGATAATTAAGAAATAATAACGTTAATATTAATAATTAAAATTTTTATAATAATTAAAATATGTGTCATATTATTTGCTTATTTTATATAAAATTTTAATTAAAATAATATGATCTATATATATATTTCTCAAAATTTCATATTAATTCAAATTCAATATTAGTTTTATAATATTATTTTAAATAAAATACAAAAAATTCTTTATTTACAATTTTATAATCATTAATTTTATTTAAAAAAAATATATATATATTAATCCTTTTATGCAATCCATAATTATATACACTTTCGACTTTTTGACAAACTATAAAATTTGAAATCATTAAAGAATAAACTTTTGTTAGTACTTTAACTTCTAATACAATTTTTAAATTATCATTAGCTACATGTAATTTTGTTATTAAATTTTTTGTTCCTATGTATATTATTATAAGTCATGGATAATTCAAAATATATAAATTTTAACTTTAAGTTCAATAAAGCATAAAATCATTTCCTTCTTGTTCACTCCCTTAATTTGGTACAATTGTTATAAATCCATATATAAATATGAAATTTTTTGAAGTTTAAATTCTCTATATTTTTCATGAATTGTAGTCCTATAAAAAAATCAAATAACAATATTTTACATACAATATAACTTTCATGTTAAAATTACAATTTGAATTTCTTTTAACTATATAAAATAGAAAAATTATTCTAAGAATAAATCTAGTAATCAAATTTATTAACATAATATTAAAGTAATTTATCTTAAATAAAATGTATTTATAACATAAATTACAATGTAAAGATATTTCTTTATAAATCTATAATAATAATTTTATGAAAAGATATATGGATTGCCTATGGACTAGGATTGAAATGTTATGACTTATTTTATTTACTCGGATATATAACACGGATGTCTCTATTAGTCTGAATTATTTATTACCAATTATATCAATTCATTAAAAGACTCTACTGTATTCATGTATTCTCCTAAGAGTAGTTAAAAGAAAAATTTATACGAGATACTAGTATGTAATGCTACATGCTTTGTAATGCTCTTGCAATTAATGCTACATTTTTTCTAATGTATAACGTGTGTATATATTTACATATTGTATTATTATAAAAAAATGATCCAGTTGATTGTGACTATTTTCATTTTAAATATTTTGAACACATAAATATATAAATGTTTTTCTTATATTTATTTTGATCATTTTTATTATTATAATTGAACACATTCTTAATTTTTGTAATATATTCTATTTATGTATCCTGGAAGTTTTCTTTTTAAAATAATTGTTATTAATAAATAACATTTTTAATATTGATAAAATATATTAGACAAATATTATTTATCATTTACATTAAACTTTTAATATTGCAAAATATTCTTTAGAAAACAATATAATTGAAAGTATTCACTATTTTAGAATTAAAGTTTTTTATTAATTCAGAATTATTTTTACTCAGAAGAAATATTTTATTATAAAAATAGCTCAAGTTATGTAATATATAAATTGATATATATATATGTAAGTTTTTATTATATTGAAATATTGAATAGGTAACTCAACATGTTATATGTTATACAATTATTATTAAAATAAACATAATTACTAATGAAAATATTATTATTTTCGTTATTTACATTATAGGGAAGATATCATTAATAGTATTTATAATCAATTAAATATTATTAAATAGAATAGTCACAATCATCCGAACTCGGAGTCAATATTTTGCGAAAATGAAGATACATATATGCATATATATAAAACAGAAAAAGTACATGGAAATGTATTAAACGGAAAAAAGAAAAAAAATTAGATGCTACAATATAAAGTACAATATTGGGATGTGTACTGGATGAAAATTTTGGACAATTACAACAAAATATAATATAATATAACTGAAATGTTAATAATAGAAGCAACAATAATACTATTATAATCACCAATGAAAGAAGTTTTTATTGAAAACTGGAAAATTAATATAAAAAATTTGTGATGCTAAAAGTAACATACAAGCTAAAATAATATTTGAAAATTCATTTTGGCAAGAAAAAATATATATAATTTAATAAATTCAAATTTAATTTAATAAGATCAAGAAAAATCAAATGGGTCGTTAAGTGTAACAACAAATGTTACACTTATTTTTATATTACTATTAATATATCATTTATAATAATAATATATTAATAATAATTTCATTGGTAAATATTATTTTATACAAATGCTTAAATTAAATTGAATTATGTGCTAAGAAATATTTATAAAATAATATTGTTTACATCACATATATTTTATTTGATCTATTGAAATATCAGAAACATATGTATAATCAAAGAAACCTGGCACGTTCTATTTTTTTCTGAATATAATAAGAAATTTGTTATTGTAAGAAAAATATTTATTTCTAATATGTTATTTGTATACATATATAGCATTATATGTATACTTGGGTACTTAAAAAACACCATTTAAATTATTTTCTATTTTTTTTCTTTTTTAGTTTGGAAATAGAAAGAAATTTTGAAAATAGAAAATAAATATTTAATTATTTTTGTTTTTTTGATTCAAAATTTGTGAACTAATCTCACTACATTACAAAATTCTAATTAGACAATACTAATTCCATGTTAATCATTAAATTTTTATAAATAATTTGAAAATATAATTATAAGATTAAAATAACAGTATTATGTTTCCAAAACATATAGTTGAAAATATTTATAAAACTTTTAAATATGACATTTATTTAACACATTGTTTTTTCTCTAAAAAATGCAAACATTATTAAATAAATTTAGATATTCTTCAATGTAAAATTCCTTATTTTTTATATCAAATATATAATAATATGATGTTTTAAAAAATATGCATTATGTATTTAATAAAAGAAACCAATGTAAACCAATTATGTAAACACTTTTCACAATTCCATATGCAATAATATTAAATTAAAGTCAAAAAAATATATTTCAATGTTGAAAGGAATTTGAAGTGGACACCATCATATTTTGGTAATTCAACAATAATTTTATTATCAATTTAATTTTTGATATTGACATTCCTTAGTAATGTAAAACAAATTGTATAAAACAGTAAAAAAATGTCTTTCAATTTTAGAAATTAATTTTTCATTGAAATAACAAATATTATCTATTATGAATGCATTATTATAACTACAACATAAGATATTGTAACTAAATTTTTTCATTAGTTTGTCACTTTGTAAATATCTTAATTGCATTAAAAATGCAATTAAATAAATAAATCGACTCACTCAGTTTTTATTAAATCAGACTAAGTGTCATTGAAAGCTTGAAATAAGGTTTTCAAAGGTCAACACATGCAATTATCAGTAAGATTATTTAATACTAGACTCCGATAAGTTAAAATCTTACCGAAAATATTATTCCTGTGTTGTTCTTATTTCAAATCTTCAATCAGTCAAAATCAAATACATAATAATTCGAGCATTATGATTATACTGTTTTTTCTGTTTTTATTATAATTGCAAGATATTGATAAATAAATGTCTCTAAACATTTTCTGTAGTCGCATATAAAATTTTCTGTATGCTATAATAGCTGGCTTATTTTAAGCCCAAGAACATTAAGATTTATTTTTCAGTATAGTAGATGAGACTGATACTTAAAAGATTTTTCCTTTTTTAATCCTATTTAGTTCACAAGATATTTGGATATGGTTAATAAATATTACAACGTTGCAAAAAGCATCTAAGTTCTTCTTCAATATGAAGCTCTCTTTCCAGATAGATCACATTGACATATTTTGATAATTAAAAAATATGCTGTTACATTAATTTCAGTCCAATACACATTCCCAACCCTAACAAACCTCCTAGGTTTGGGTCGATGCATATAACGAGCCAACTTTTGCTATGTATGTAAATCATTGAATTAAACATCGGTAGGCTCGTTATGCATTCACTACAGGCAAACGTACATACATACATATTCTATTAATTGATTATGATTAAAATTAAAGACTATTAGGGGGGAAGGATGTAGAACTATTACTATGAGCCAGACTTAACATTGAGCCACTAAAGCTTTCATCGTCTGGATAAGATTCTTTTGATGCCTCAGCTATCGCCAGAGCACTGCAATAATTTGAAGAAAAAATGTATATAGGCACATCTACAATATTTCTTTTTAAAGTTCTTAAATCTATTTTTCTATTTTATAAAATGGCAATGAGTGATTAGCTTAATATAAATTTAATTACTTAAAAAAAGAAATGTAGAAATGAACAATTAAAACATTTTTCTATCCTGTTAACATTTATGACATTTAATCGAATAAAAACTAAATTATAAATTACATACCTGAATCCTATTCTTGCACTTTCCTCATCAAATTGTTGTAATTCACGTTCCTGTCTTTCATGTAATAAACGTATTCGCTCACTACGTTCACGAAGGAATTCCTGAGTTTCAAGTTCCATTTTTTGTTCAAGCAAAGCTCGTCTAACTGATACTCGATCTTCTAATTCACGACGTTCTCTATTTCTTTGCGCTTCAGCTTGCATTTTATTCTTAGATTGATACGCCATTAAAATTTCCAATTCATAATTCAATCTTTCCTATAAAACACATAAAAAATAATGATTAGATTTATAATGGTTTGATTCTAATACTTATAGTATATTTATTTTAAGTGTCATTTAAATTAAGTTCTAAAATTATAACATAAATTCCTTTTTATATTCAAACAAGAACTTTTGAAGAAAAAGTTTTTAAAATCTAGTAACTTTTTAAATAAATGCAGTATTTTACCTTGAGATTATGGCATTCAACTTCTTGTGATTCATCTAAACGTATACTTTGTTTCTGGAGCATTTCAGCAATACTTTGTTCATATTGATCACCCAATAATGCTAACTTCCTTCTTTGTTCTTCTTTTAATTTTTTGATAACAGTTTTTTGTTCTTCTTTAGCCGTTGTTTGTAATATTTGAGTTTTTAATGCCTTGTATTGTCGTGTTTGTATTTTACATGTTTCTCTAAATTGTTTTCGAATTTGCATTTCTTTTTGCTAAAAATAATAAAAAAAGATAAAAAACTTTATAAATGATTTAAAATTTATTTAATAATTTTTCAATGCTGTATACATTACGATTTCTAAATTTTAAAAGATTAAGGTCTATTACTTACTTTAAGACTCTTAGGCTGTTGTTTGAGTTCCAATGCGTGTTTTTTACGTAAATCACGTTCAGATCTTTGCATATAATCTTGCTGATTAGAAAGTTCTGTACCATGTTGTCGATGAACTTGATCTTCTCTAAGAGTATGGACAGCTCTTTGTTGCCTATATTCAAGTTCTTGTGTTTTTTCATGATGTCGTAATAACATATTATGTGCTTGTTCTAACTGTTGTTGTCTCTTATTTAATTCCTGTATAATAGAAATATATTTAGAATATAAAAAATATTTTAAAAAATATATTTACATATTTTATATATACATATTTTAAAAAATGTCTTTAAAAATGAATAACGCCGTTGATAAAAAAATTAAAAAAAAAAAGTTATTCATACCAAATAAAGAAAAAATACAATACTAACTTCTCGAAGTAGTTCTTGTTCCAAACTATGGAAAACAAGTAACTTTTTTCTACGGAATTTACGAATTTCGAGATCAAGATATTCTCTTTGCCCTCTTGCAAGCCGTTGCTCTTCTTGCGCTTCCATTTGTCGTAAATTGTCTTTATGACTCTGAAGTGTAGCGTCTCGTTGTCGCTTCGGCGTAACTTCATCTTGAGATAATTCCTTTTTCCATCTTTCTTTGTAAACCTTGAAAAAGAAAATCCCTAATCATAAAATATTATCAAGGAAGCATGAAGCTAACTTTTTCGAATTTGTTTAAATAAAATATAATAATTACATGTAATACGTAATATTCATTTTCTTACTTTGTAATCTTTCTTTTGTTGAGCTTCCAGTGCTTTGCGATCTGCTTCCTGTCTGCTTGTAATTTCTTTGTGAAGTTTTTTCTCAGCATTTTGGTTTTGTTTAAGTTTACGTTCTAATTCTTGCAAATGCCTCAATTGAAGTTTTTCCAATTCTTTACTAAACTGTTGTAAAAGAGTTTCATATTCTTTATCTAGTAATTGTTTATGGGATTCCATTTCCATTTTACAACGTTCTTCTAACTTTACCTATTTAAATAATTATGAACATGTTATTGAATAAAAATTATATAATATTTGAACACTCAAATTAACACTTACCAAAGCACCTTGATGCTCTCGTCTCATTCGTTTATATCCACTCATTTGTTCATGCATTTCTTCTTGCATATGTTCTTTTTGTTGTTTAGTTACAATTGATGTTGTCCTAATTGTTGCAAAATTATTGGCACCATGTTCAAGAAGATTGGCAGTGATACCGCCTGCTGACAGATTATGTCTATTTCGTACAGATCCCATGGAATAATCGTTTGTTGTATCAGTATTTGGCAGTGGCAGGCTATTGGTGGAGGAACTTTGAGAGCTTGCAGAAACACCCATTGAATGAATTGAATGCTCCGAGGTAATTGAATTGCTCTTGCTACTATCACCACCTGTTTGTTCATCAGGGGTATCTATGAAACACAAATAAAAATATAAATATAAAAGAACTGAATACAATTTCAAATGAAATTTTAATTGAAAATTTAATATACCATCAGCATCACCAACTGTACTTTCAGTCTCACCAGTATCAATCATTAAGATCTTCTTCATTTTCCGATAATTTAAATTATCCAATTCTCTAACAGCAGCTTTTGTTCTCTGAATTAGGTCTATTAAAACTTGCGGAGAACGTGTTCTGGTGACAAATTGATGCTGTAAAATTGAAAGCCTATAAGAAAACAACTAACTAAACTACAGTATATCTATTTATATGAAACTTGTAAAGCAGTACAAAATTTATATACTGCGGACAAAATAAAAATTTCTGTAAAAGACTCACTGATAACAGTTTACCAGAGGCTGGCCTTTCAGTTGGACTTTTAGTTAGACACACTTCAACGAAGTGACGAAAAACATCTGACCAATCTGGAGAATTTAAAGTTGGTGTGTCATTCTGAGCAATATGATACAGAGCACTCATAGCATTCATATTAAAATAAGGTGGTTTCCGCTCCGCTGAAATTACAATGAATATTTCCATGATGCAATAAATATTTTGGTATAATTTTAAATGATTTGAAATGAAAATAGATTAATATAATAATTAAATAAACATTTTGGTACCTAATTCAATACATGTTATCCCCAAAGACCATACATCCACTTTTCCATCGTATTGTCCTTCATCCATAGCTAATATCACTTCTGGTGCCATCCAATAAGGAGTTCCTACAAAGCTATTTGCTGGACACTTTATGCTCGCTGATCCAAAATCTGCCAATTTTACTGTACCATTTTCAGTAAGTAAAATATTTCCAGCCTTGACATCGCGATGGATTCTTCCAAGAGAATGAAGATAATGCAAACCACGTAGCACACCTTCACAAATTGCAGCTATTTCATCTTCTTTTAATGGTCTCTTATGAACTTCAATAATGTCTGATGCTGAACCAAGGCAATATTCCATTACCAACTACAATTAATTTACAAAATTTATCATCAACAATTAAGAAAATGAATTTAATTGAAATTAATTATGAATATATATTTATGAATATATTTATTTAAAATATTAATTAAAATAATTCTAAAAAAATATATACCCAGGCAGTGTGGTCCCTGAGATAACAGCCCTTATATTCTATTGTATTAGGATGGTTAAGTTGTCTAAGAAATCGAATTTCTTTCAAGATATCCTGCCACTTTTCGACAGTTTGTTTTCCCACGTATGACATTTTTTTGATAGCAACAATTTCTTTGGTAACCAAATATCGTGCATAATAAACAGCCCCAAAACTGCCATGCCCGATTTCACGTAAGTCTTCAAATATTTTCTCCGGATCATTTTTTTCAAATAATTCAGCAATCTCTGGGTCCTTAAGGCTACCAGGCCTTGGAACAGCTGGCATAGTAAAATATTAATAATTAAATAGCCAAGGCCTATTTTAGACACTATTAGACGTCTTTCAATCTTTTATCTTAAATTTTATAATGTTACTTAATCCTCTGTCAGTCCATTCCAAAATTTAACATTCTATCTGTGAAAAAAGACAAATTATATCAGTAACTTCGATAATTAATAATTAAGAACTAATTTATTTTATAGTATAAATTTACTTAGAAAGAATGAAAGAGAGACAGAGAAATTATCTTTAATCTCATTTAGTATTAAATTATAACTCATATAAAATATAACAAATAAAATGAACAAAATAAAATTAATTGATATTTCTATAAACTTATATAATATGAATTGAATTGTTTTTCGCTAAATAAATACGCGTGTAACGTATAACTATGTGCCCTATGATGCACAGTGATTTGCATACCTTCATTTTACATTTCGCCTAATTTAATTTTTTATAATACATTAACAGCAGTAAGTCTCTTAATAAGCTCGATAGCAAACAAATGTTCAACAAATACAAATACGTAAGTTTATAGAATACAATTAAAGATATTTTTTTCACTATGAAATGTATTCCTGTGTAATTAAAATGTGCTTGACACTTATCACGAGGTCCTCGATACGAAACACACCATTCTATCCGTGGTAACTCATTTGACTTGAATAAATATCATATGTTTTTAAAGGGAAGATCCGCAAAGAAGATCGAATTGAATACTACCAATAGTACGTGAAACTCTTAGGAAGCAAGCATTTTGGCGAAAGGAATCAAAATAATAGTAAAACTGGGGTTGGTAAGTAAAGAAGGCGGTCGAGTGAAATTCGCAGGAGGTAGAAATGCGGGCGTAAGGAGGGTTGGGTCTCTGACTCGAAGCAATCGCGTCAGATTGGTCCCGCAAATACAGTAGAGGGATATTGTCGGTGTAGCCAAAAAGGCTTGCCGTGTTTGGATGTACGACATCGTAGTCAGATCTCGGTATATCAACTGAAATTTATCAAAAACTCCGGCAACAGAGAAAAAATTGATATTCACCTCCAAAATGGCGAAGGAGCAGGCACAGAAGCATGCGCGCAGCTCCAAGCACTCTCTTCAGGCGGAGCACCTCTTTTTCCTGAACTTGGCCGATCCTTCGAGCATATTAAGATCCGAGGATCACAATTTTTTGTTGTGCAAACGCACCGCACCCCGGAAAAGTACACGCCTCGTACGTGTCACGCACGTACGCACACACGCGCGAGACGCGACAATCCGCGGTAACGCAACAATACGGCACCCACTATCAGTCGGACACACGAGAATTCGCAAACTTTTTGACGCCTTTTCGTCTAGTCTGGGTATACTCTACACAGCAGGCGAATTCTCCGACGACGGTGAGTGGCGCTCTACGTTGGTCAAGTACTAAACTAGAAAATATTACCGGTAACAAAGAGCTACTTTTTTACCAATTTTACTGAATAAAGCAACATTGATAAAAAAGAAAAATTGAAATATGCAATGTTTGACGTTATTTGAATTTTATAAATTCAATATAAATAAGAAATAAAAAGTAGAATTTGATTATAATACAATTTTATCTTTGACACTTTTCATTTTAGGTATGTAAGAAAATATATTTTATAAATTACTTATTTTATAGTTTTTCTTTTACAAATAACATATATGTTTTACATAATTTATACACATATGTGAATAAAATTATTTGTCAAAATAAAACTTAATACTTTACATACATTTAAAAATTTGGGAATTTTTAAAAAATTTTACTATGCTATAAAGATTTGATTTAGTCCAATCTGCAATACAAGAAAAGTTATTAATATTTATTTGTATTACATACGATTATATCTAATTTACATATTATACAAAAAGTGATTTTTTTAGCTGTAAATATGTAATTTGATATATGTGAATAATGCAAAGAAATGCTTATAAAAAACTTCTATAGGCATAAATTAATAATTTTATCACATTGTACATGTATTACTGTACTTTCTTAGGAGATGTGCCTATTAGAGGAATTTACACATATTTTCAAAAAATATGTATCAATATCACGTAATCAGCAATTTACATCACACATAAAATATTCAATTTTGTTTGATTATACATTTTCCAGGTTTTCCATTAACGACATTAAGAATGTGTTTCCATTTATTAGTTTCGTAGTGCAGATAACAAATTCTACGTTTACTGAAAATAGAAATTTTTCTCAAAATATATTATATATTAATTGTAAAGTTTCAATAATACAATAGATTTATGATATTACTTACAATCTTCTTGTTGAGATAGAAATCTCAGCGCCGAAATTTCTGCAAATGTACATCCTCCAATAAAGAAAACCATTATTAACTTTGGTGGTTCTGAATTAGAGTCTTCGCTAGTAATAGAATTTCCTAAAAAAATTATTTTATATATCACTTACAATGTAACCGAAAACATTTTTTTTACATCTATTTCTTACTTTTTCCAGATGATGATATATTAATAGTAGGACCCGGTAATAATCCCATAACATCATTTAAACCTTGCCAGCCATTTGGTTGTACAAGCTGCTCTGCTAGTCGAACACTTAGTGGTGCATATATAGAATGAACATAACTAATGTCTTTTGGTGTAATTTCACTTTCATCTTCAACAGTAAGTCTTAGTGTTTTTCGTAAAACTGCATACTGACGCGCAGATTGTTGTTGTTTTAATAATCCGGCTTTTTCTAAATTTAATATAGTTGGTAAATTATGATATCCATACGTGTGTATTATTTCTCTTTTATAATAATCCAATAATTTTGGTTTAAGTCCAGAATTTGTTAAAGATTGTATACAAAGAAGCCGTAAAACTTTTAAAAGTGGTTGTTGTTGTACTATCATATCTTCTATAAAGGTGTTTGGTTTATCTGTATCGATACAATTCAACAACTCTTGCTCTATTTGCAGTGATTCTAAAAAACTACTAGAATCTGTTACTTCTTTTATCATCTCTGCTATTGTTGTATCTAAGAATGAAATAAAAATGAGTATACAAAATTGATCACATTTAAATAGTTAAAATAAACTTACGTTTTGCTAATGATTGCTTAGTAGCCAACATATGTGGTAATCGAGCTATAAATTGTTTAATTTCTTGAACACTTTTATCTCCATGTCTTTCATCGAATTGTGATGAAATAACTTTAGCTTTTTTACTAAGGACAGGTCCTACTCCATTAAAATTTTTATCTCTATAATTAAAAAAACTTTGTAAAACATATTATATTAAAATATAAAAATACTCACCTAATTTCCGCAAATAATTCCTCTCCAGAATTTAATATAATTTGTTCTTTTTCATTAAGTGACATTGTTGTTGGGGAGTCTTGAGAATCGTGAAATTTTCTTGCTGGTAGTTGTACAGCATCTAAAATCATAACAATTATATACAATAAGCAATTAATAACAAATTATAATCAAACTACATATGAAATATTTTGTTATAAGATATACTAAAATTTAAAAAAGGTAAAGAATACTCAACTATATCTTATTCCAAAAATTTCATCTATTAATCCTTCATATGTTAATTGTGTAACTAAAGGTGAAAGTAAATCTACAGAACGGTCTATTAATAACAAATGTTCTATAGTAGATGATTGAATCAATGTTGTTTTATTCTCATCTTCTTCTCTATTCAATCTTTCCAATAATTTCCAAACTTTACTAGCAGCAGGTCCTCTTCCAGTAACTTTTGGAATTTTTCCATATAATCTTTGCAATCCATGAATAGCTTGTGCAACTTGATATAAGCAAGTAGGATCATTTTCTAAATGAAATTCCTTAAATGATCCACTAAGTTCCATGGAAAGGAGATCATTATCAAAAGGGAATAAGTCACATTTAAATTCTTCTATTAATGTGAAACTACCAAAAACACCACGATTTTGTAATTTTTTTTGACAAAGAAGACTTTTCCTTGGTACAAAAAACAAGTGAAATTCTTTGCGTGGTCTTTTTCCTTCTTCTCTACAAATTAGTTGTTACATAAGTTTCATCTTATCATTCATTTATTATCTTATTAAAATTTAAAATACATTTTTTTTATTTTGCACATACCCATGAATATTTTCAGCAATTAAATCCATAAGTCCTAACTGAGGTCTAGTTATGAATATTATATTAACAATGTTTGCTGGTATTGTCAAACTTCCACCACATAAAGGATACATTTTGACAACATCATGTTCTTCAAGCAAACTGTATTTTGCAACAAGACCAATTGGTCCTTCAAGAGATTGATCCCATATAATTGCCTGATGAAATATTGTTAGAAATATTAATTAAATTATAAATAAAACTCATTTCTAATTAATTTTATTTATTAAAATAGCAATCCATAACAATAACAATAGTATTTATCAATATATACATTATTGAAAAATTTGAAAGGTTATTTGTCAATACCTTTGTACCATCACATTTTTCAAGCAAACAGAGTAACTGTTTCCTTGCTTGTTTTTGTATAATTCCCACATTCAAACGTCCTGTTGATAAATGTGCCGATGACATGTCTTTAATTTAAAATTTTACCCACGACTATTCAACATAGACCAACTTCTGTCACTTTTGTATATTACTATAAATCTAGCTATCAGTGTTACCAATGTTATCTTGAAATTTCTTTTGAAATATACATAAAGATTTTCTATACAAATATATATAATTTTTTTGCATGTTTTTACATTCTAGATCCTGGCATTTTAACCATTATAGTTAACTATTATAGTTTTATTAATTACTAAATTTTCATAAAAAAAATCTGCAGTAGTTTTTTTCAGTTTCATGATGTTTGTATTATGTGCATAGAAACATTTAAATACTACCTCTTCAGACTCTCGCGCGAAAGATATTGCATATGATCGTATGTAAAAATACTTGATCATGGATAAAAGAAAATTAAAATTCAAAGGCGGCTTGCATAAAAATTTAATAGGAAGCCAAACATCGTCAAGTAGTAGCTTGTCGCAAACTAAATCTTTGACTGAACAGTTGCCAAGAAATAATAGTGTATTATTAGCCGGGAAAATTTTTTCAACTCAAAGTAAGTTCATCGATGAAATATTTTATAAGTCAGTGGAAATTATTAAGTATAATATTTATAGGTCAGAACAGATCATCGGACGAAGATATTTTTTTAAGTAAACCACGTAAAAGAGAAGAAAAAAATGAAGAGTCACGTAAACGCAAGTTGTCATGTCTTACTTCGTCAAAATGTGACAGTGATGTTGATTTAGGCTCTCCGTTGGCAGAATCTACAGTTCTAAAAAGAAAACGAGATAATTCTGACATTATATCAAGTAAATGTGAAAGTAATAATAAAAATTCATCAAATTTTTCAATAACTACAGAAGAAGATACCAATGAAATTTCTGTTGCAAAGTGTAAATTTCTTGAATTTTTACATGAATCAGGCATTAAGATAAATCCAGTTGTTCCACATGTACTTTGTAAGTATTAATTAATTATTTAAAACATGAATCATACGATTAACATTACATGCATATAAATTTTAAAATATATTCAATTATATTATAATTATATATTATAAACATTTTTAAATTATTGTAGATAAAGATGTTATAATTGTTCAAAAGAAAATGAAAGAATTATTAAATTCAAAAAAGTATAAAAAAGATGAGATGATTACCCTAATGGAAAAATATTTTGAAAATGAAGAGAATCTTAAAAATGCTTTAAGTGATATGGAATTACTTATCGATGGTGAAGTGTCAAATATTTTACATAGTTCATCTCTTATAAAGATTCTGTTACAAGTTTCAGAACTACATCCAGAAATATATAGCAATCTTTTGTCTAAACTTAATGAAGCTGTACTTATAGCGTATGTTTTGTACTATTATAATTCTTATAATTTTCCATTTTTTATGTTTTTATAATTTTTTTACACATATCTTTTTAGTGATTCCATTGAATCAGTACCTTGGGCTCTTCCATTATTACAACAGTTTCGCTTTTTAGATGTTGTAATTAATTCTGATGCCTTGGTCAATAGCTTAGAACAACTTTTGGAATCATGTCCCTTATGGTTTCAAAATGAATTAATTATATTTTTACCTGATATTATATCTGATAAACAACATCAAGCCATTGCTGAAATTTTGAATAAAATATTGGAAGATAATGCTGAATTAATAAATTTAATATTGGATTGTATGACTAATCTAAATCTTGGAAAAGAATTTTTGAATGAATACAAGGAAAAGACATTAAATTTATTGAAAACAAATGTTAAAGTAAATGCAATATCAGCTATTGTAAAGTATGTTTTATTAATTAAAAGTGCAATATAAACATATAATTTTATGTACAATTTTTATCTATCTTTTATTTTTTTACAGGTTTGTTTTAGAAGATTGTACAAACACAGAAATTTTTGAAAAAACATTAAAAGTATTGCGCAATATTGATATACAACCTCTTGTTGGAGACAAAATTGAAGAGTGTTATCAAAACCAATTAAATATTGTAAATACATTAAAAATGAATATGCTTTTGTCAAAAAATATAGTAAATGGAACTATGATAGTTATAAAAGATATTACTAAAGATCCAAAACCATTAGATATAATTCTTTTACTTCTTATATTTTTAACAACAGAAATGAAAAGAAAAGCTGTTGAAACTATATTTAAACAACATATACGATCTGGATTTTATAGAACAAGTTTATTAAATTTATTGTATAGTGATTATAAACAAGTTCGTACAGTACAATATTAAAATACTGTCTTTGTTAAAACTTTAAATAATTTATTTAAAAAGTTTTTTTATAGGTCATGCAAGAATTGCAACCGACTGCATTACAAATATCAAGTAATTTGTTGAAAACAGATGAACGTGTATTTATTGACTTTTCTACGGATTGGTTGCGTTTGCAATTTAAATGTCATAAAGAGAATATATTTAAACAACGAGAAATCTTGGAAAGAATTATATTTCTTATGGGTGATTGTGATCAAACAGTTAAAAATACATTGACATTTCTTTATAAAATGGTATTAAAACAGGAAGACAGACAATGTTTAACATCACACTGTAATCATCTTCGTATTTTACTTGAGAAGATGGATAATTTGAATTTAAAAGAAGTTGGTACATTGAATGACTTATTACAACATTTATGTACAAATTCTAATTCTATAGCTGATTCTCTACGTGATGACTTATTCATATTACTACAAAAACAACTATCTAATTTTAAACCATTGTATGTATTATCATTTAAAAAAACAATGAAAAAATAATTACCAATTTTGAAATCTGCTGTCAAAATATTACAATTCTCTAATTTTGAAAAAGATTTTAGCTGATCTTATATAATTCCGAAATAAAATGAAATATTACAATTCAGAATTCTGATCTCAGAAAAAATTAAAGTTAATCATAATTTCAGGATCATAAGTTTTTAAATTTTATAATTTTCTGATTATTTAGGCGATTTTAGCTGAACTGTTATCTTGATAATTTTTGAGGTAGTTACCCTTTCAATCTAATATCTGTTATTAGAATATAGTAAATTTCGTTTACTTCTTTTCAATCCTTTCATCAATGCTTCTAGTATTGTTAATATTAAAGTGTATATAAAAGTTTATTAAAATTTTGCTTTGACAGTAAATTCTAAGTTGGTTTTTAGTTTTCTTAAGATATCTCAAATATTGCACAAAATATTTTTAAAGTGAAAAAAAACATGAGATTCTAATTTTAAATAATTGTGTTTTAGCACAAAATGTAAAGGCGTTTTAGGAGCAGTAATGGCAATAAAACATTTAATGCAAAAAACAGAAGAATCTGATGCAGCAAATTTATTTAGTAAGTACCATGAAGTGCTTATGTAATGTTTATTATCATTTCTGATTTTATGTTCATTTATATTAATAACTATGCTAATTTTTTTAAATTTTATAGAGACAGTATTAAGTAATGTGAGGAATTGTCCAAGATCACAAGCTCTATTTTATGATCAATTAACTTGTATCATTTTACAAACTGAAAATATCAATGCAAAGTTTATAAAAAATCTAACAAATTATATTGAAGAAGAATTCATTAATACAAATATGATCAATAAGTCAAGTTACAGGTATATTATATTTTATAATTTTTAATACAATTTAATATAATATTTTAGTATCTTTATTTCATAAACTTCATAGTACCTTTATTAAATAAAATGTTTTATATTTAGAGGAACTTTAATACCTAAATTTGGATTGAATAGGGCTGAAAATGAGTCACAAAATTGTTTAACTTTTGAAGATAAAAAATATGGTGCGATTGTACCAATTTCTTTCAAACTTCTTAGAACTTGTCATATTAAACTTAATGAAAATAAAAATTTAGACGCCATAGATTCTCTTTTAGGATGTGCAATATTAATGCCGGAAGATTTTGATATAGCAGAAAATTCAGTAATGGATTTAGTAATATGTTGCATTAATTGGTAAGTTAAAGATTAAATAAGTAAATAAAAGCATAATATCAATTTTAGAATAAATAAACTATAAAAATTTATTTTAGGTTTCGCGAAGTAATCAGTGGTTTTGTTACACAAAAAGATTCTTTATTACAAAAACAAGTATTACAACGATTAGATAATTTGATAGATTTACAAAGTGAATTGAGTGTGTTATTTTCTTTGTGTGACACAAAATATCAACCACCTCCATGTTATTTTCATCAGTTTCCACTATCACCATTTGTAAGAATAGATAAAAAAGTTGGGAAAAAAGGAAAAAAAGAGAAAAAGAAACTCAAAGAAAAATCTGTTAATTTTAGTGAAATTAAAGATTGGGAAATGGGTTCTTTCATATGTTCTAAAAATCCAACTTATTTTAGAAAATTTGATGCAACGGTATCTATCTATTTTATAATATAACTTTTATTTATTTTAAAATAATAAAAAATTAATATTCAAAATATTAAGAAATTATTTACAATTATATATATCAAATGTTATGCATGTTTATATTTTATATTTATTTTTATAATTAACATAATATTTTGTAGATAGTACATCTATTAGATATAAAAATGGAAATGGATACAACACAATCTGTACAACATAGTATTTCCATAAAACGAGTATGTTTTATTGTAAAAGAGCTTCTAGGTATCTTTGAGCATGATAGTAATGAAAAATTTTTAAAGGATTTAATTGAATTATTACCAAAAATTTGCACAAAATTACAAGATATTATAAATATTTTAAGAGAAAAAAGTGAAAGTCGAAGTAGAGAAGCTGTTCGATTATTGTTGTGTCTTCTAACAAAAATTTTTAATTGGAAAGGATTTGAAAGTGTTACTTATAACATATTATTACGAGGTATGATGTTATACGTAATATAATTATACATAACATATTATAATTTATAATACATTTTAATAATTTGTATATTCTTATTTAGAGGGTCTACGAATTTTAGCAAGTCAACTCGATGAAAGAAATATTACATTAAGATCGTGTAAAGAACTTGTTACAGAATCTTGCAAATATTTCGAGTCCTTATCTGATATTGCTACACAAATAACATTATCAATTTCATTGATTAATGTGTGTCAATCATTAATGAAACATTCTGAATCTTATATTAAAGAAAATAAAGAAAAATATGGTGAGCAATATTATATATACGCGCACACATACATATATAATTTTTGCTATTATTTTTAGCAAAAATAGCATTTGGATTCTTGTGCCTTCAGTGGCCAGAAGACAATCATTCTAGCACTCAATATAAATCTGCTGTAATTGAATTATTAAATAATTGGATTAATAACGAACCACTACCATTACAAACAGTTACTTCAATTTTGGATTGGTTACCAAATGAAACTTCAAAATTGGAGAAACCTCAAAGTAGCTTAAGTAGAATACCTTCAATATCAAGAAGTAACTTTCATTTTTTATTTAAAAAAATGTTTGATGGTTTAATTAATGGTATAAAAACAGCTTTGCAAATAGCTGATAGGTATATCTTACACTTAATAGATATTTTTCCACATGAAATAAACATTTTATAAAGTTACATGTTTTTTTACCAGAGATCCCAAAAGAATAGATTTGTGGTACGAAGTAGCAACAAATGTACAAAAGTTAGTTCAGATATGTAAAACATTAACAACAAAAAGTAATATATTGATATTTTTAAAACATATGCCTATATTATTGAAATCTTTTTTAAATCTTGGAATGCCAATTCTGGAGCATAATTTAAAATATCAAACAGAAGAAGTAACTAAAATATTAAAGATGATGCAAGGTATAGAGTTTAAGTTATCTAATAAAATAAATATAAAATATTGATGAAATAAATAATTAAATATAAAATATTAATAAAAAGAATATAGATTATAAAAATGAAGTTTTTCCAGGAGGTACACGATATTTACACACAATATGTTGTGATACTGCTGAAAAAAAAGATCTCACATTAATGAAATATATTCCTGCAGCAAAATCTATATTAGAAAGATTAATTTACAGTGTAAAAGGAATGTTAGTTCTTAATAACAGCCCTGCTGCTTTTTGGATGGGTAATCTTGTTAACAAAAACTTAGAAGGTCAAGAAATTCTTTCTCAGGTTTGTATTTTCTGAAATATACAATCTTTTAATATCGCATCTTAATTTTATATTTTTATTGATATTTTTAGAATTTATCATCAGAAGAAAGTTCTGTACCAAATTCTAATATAACTGATGATGCAGATGTATCATCAGACATATTAGAAAGTGATTCTAGTGATGATCTTCTTGATGAAGATAGTATACCATAATATTTTTTGTATGAAAAACTTAAAAAAAGAATTTTACCAAACATAAACACTATAAAACAATATCTTTGTAATAACAGATTTATATCTTTTATAGACATTTCAATTATGTACATTTAACAGTATATTAATTGTTTGGAATTGATAATATAATTAACATAAAATTAACTATTAACTATAATTAACATGGAATACTATTTATAATTATTACTATTAATCTTTACATTAATTTATTATTAAATATTTGGCGTTTCCACGTTAAATCTGGCATAAGTGTTTCTTCAACAAATGTTAATTCATTATTTCCATTAACCAACAATATAGAATGAGTTCGTGTACAATATTCATCAGCTGATACAAAAATTGAACTGAGTTCTTTGTATTTTGTTGGACAACGTTTTTGCAATTCAGGATCTGGTAAATATCTATGAATATGAAAATAACATATATTAATAACAACATATAATATATAATTCTTTAAAAAATTATACATACTTTTCCTTTGATTTCAAAAATTTCAAAAGCTCTTCAATTAATCTTGTTTGTTTTGAGACCTTAACATTTTTAACAATATTCTCAAACATTTTTTTCCCTACTTCAACTTTTCTATATGGCATATCAAGACCACTATTACCAAAACCTAGGATATTATCTTGACTTGAATTAGGTCCTGTTGAATTATGGCAACTACTAAGATAGTTAATATCTGCATTTCTAAATAAATGAAAATATATGTTAATTTATTCAATTTGTATAAATTAATTTATATAAATATATGATACTTAAAAATGTAAGCATTATACTTTGATTATAAAGATATAGATTTATTTACATACTGTAAATTTATTAAAACCAAAACAAAAGGATTATATATTTGAGTTTTATTTTTTTTATGTAATTCATTTAAATATAAAACTGCAGAATCTTTTGATATAACAAAATTAGGCACTAAATATCCTCGTCCTTGTTTTGGTATATTAGTTGAACTTGCTTCAGTAGATAAATTTAAAACAACACCAGCTTTTCCTGTTAATGACAATGCTAGCCAAGTCCCACCTTCTTTTCCAGGCTCCATATCAGTACCTAATAGAAAATAATAGAATATATATAATAATTTCAAGTTTGGAATTTATCGCAAGTTTATATTACTATACATGAATTAAATATATAATAAATTTTAAATATACTTCAACTTACCTCCTAAACATAAAGGATGATTTTCCCAATAATGAGCTGGTAGTGCTGGTCGTTTAAAATCTTCATCACGATTTGAGACCAAAATCAATCGATATGATTCAGAATCAGCATCAGGATTACGATAAATAAATAAAATACACATAATTGGAGCAAATTATTTAAAAGCTGCAGAACAATGTCTGCTTATATCACAGCCTTTTGTTTTATACTACTTTTATTGTGTTTTATCATTGATAAGATTGTGTACTTTTCTATTATAAATTAAGATAATGTCTGATTCATTAATAATTGAAGACAAATTAATGAGATAGTAACATTCATTTGTATGAAGTATAATAAACCAAAACTAAGTTTTTTAATGTATAAATATATTTTTATAAAATAAAACGTAAAATTGTAGAATAATATAGATCATTTTAGTTATATATAAATATATAATATTATATTTTCTATCTTAATATCTTACATATTTTTGACATTTTCAATGATTAAATATTATTGTTCATAAAAATACATTATGCTATACATTTAAATACATAATATAAATAATAATTTACGTACAATATAAAATTACATAACAAAAATTGTAACTATGTACGTATGTAGATACAAAGAATATTACATTTATCTCTTTTGTCGTGTCAATATTTACATATGATTTTACACGAGTATTAGTTACTAACAGCTCCTTATTTGTTACATTTTTATTTTTTATTATAATCCTCAATTATTATATCTACACATTTTATATTTTCAATGTTTAAATATATTTAACATTTTATAGTAAATACGATATGGAACAGTACTATATAATATGTGAGTACATAGATATGGTTAGCTCATATATATCTTGAAATTATTGAATATATATATATATATATTATATATGTATAATTATGAAATTTACGTATTAATTTAAAAAAATATCATTTTAATTTAATTTAGTAATAAAGTCTATAATATAACAAAAAAATATTGTTATATTATAATTTGTAATGTATCTTATACTGAATATAAGCTATGTGAACTAAATATCATAAATAATTATACAAATTTTCAAAGTTTATAATAAAGTTTAAGAGAATTATTTGTCACTTTTTAAAAAAAAATTAGTCCTTTTTATGATTTATGTAATTATTTATAAAACTTAAAATTTTAGTTTAAGAACTAATTAAGTATAATAAGTTTTCAAAAATATATTGGTAATAAAATAAATTAGTATAACATTTCAATACAAACTTTATTGTATTGCTATTTGTATCATACACAACAATATTTTAAGTACAAGTTTACATAACTTTCTATTTATTTATTATAAATTAAAATTTATTTAAATATTCCAATATTTATTTGTTGTCAAATAAACGATTCTTACAAAATTTTTTAAAATGCTATGAAGTTAGTATTAAGCACTATAATTTATTTCAAGATCAGAAACAATAATAAAAAACAGAAACGAAATACTTATTTTTGGATATTTCTATTTAAAATATGTGTGTATTTAAACTCTTCTACATTTTACATATATATAGAATAATGCAATTTTATTAGCATAGAAATGTTAAATAACAAATTTTGTTTCAATAAACTTATATTTCTTAACATTTGTGCACTCTAATATTTTATTTTAATTCAATTATAATATTTATATTTACATAAGAATTTACATTTTAAAATGTATAGTAAAGTATAAGAAAGTGCTTTGATATCTTGTATATAATGTAGAATACAGATATTATATATCACATAAAACGAAAACTTACATGTAGCAAACATATATTAAAATATATCTGAAATTTTTTTTAATACTGAGTTTTAGACTAGATTTATATGACAATCAATAATTTATTAAGAAAATATAACAATTTGTAATAAACAGTATTAGCAATACAGCAATATTTTCATGAAACAGCAGGATATTAGTAAGATTATAACAAAATCTTATCAATGAAAACTTATTAGGAGACAAACTAATTATTAATATTATTTTTTATGTAATAATCATTCTTATGAAATTTAATGATATTTTGATGAAATCCATTTTTTTATATTTTATGATAAAAATTAATATTTTATAATTTGGGCATCAATTGTAAATAATCAATATTTTAAAAATTTAATAATCTTGCATTCATTATTAATTTCACATATTAAGTAAATTTATAATATATAATATAAAAAATGTCATGGATCAATGGAATATCTTCTTAGATCGAAGATCTAATTTGATTTTATAAAATTTTATGAGTTAAAATTATATTTATAATTCGATCTTTTTCTTTTATTAAAATTGCACAACAGGAATTTTAATGAAATAATATAATTTTAACATTATGTGTTTTCATTTATAATTTATAATTTACATCACCAAAATACCTAAAGACTTTTTAACATTGGATGTCTCTGGTAATGAAAGAGCCCATTTTCTTAGCCCTGTTAATAGAACTGAACTTGTAACTACAATTGCTCCTCCTACTGAATAAGGATTTGGTATTTCGTTGAAAAATAAAACCTGCCAAAAAAAGGCAAAAACTATGTCTGCTGACCTTGCTATTGCAACTGGTCCTGCTTGTTCCATCTGTAAAGCTAATGTTAGTAGTATTTGACCCCCAAAACTGAAAAGAGCAAGTGCAACAACTAAAAGTCTGTCAGTTCCACACCGAGGTAAGCACAATGCACCTATAGCCCAAGATATAACTATTGTTTGAATCAAGGCAAATGATCCAAAATTTGTCATAATTACTGAGAAATGAAGACCTTTTAAAGCTCGTAGTAAAACATATGCATTTGCACCAAAGAGAGTTGCAGAAAAAGCTGCTACAGCACCCCATAAGTCTGCATGTTGTGTTTTTATATGTCCATTTGAAAGCGATTCAATAGTATGTCCAAAGATGAGTGGTGGACGTGTTATTAAAATTACACCAATTAATGTCAAACAGACTGTTATAACATTAAATATCCCACAAGGCTCTTTTAAGAATATTCTTGCAAATATGGCTACAAATACAGGAACAGAAAATACTACAACAGATGCATCAGCTAATGGCATATGCCGAAATGCATAAAAACTTAACATGAGGCCAGTGGTCCCAACAAAACTTCTTAATACTAGCATTAATCTACGGCCCTTTGGAAATGGATGTTCGCCCTTATAAATTACAATTGGTATTGCTGGTAGTAATACACCCACAAATCGAAATGCTGCCAATTCCATTGGATTTACTTCTACTAAACCTTTTACAATAACACTACATAATGAAAAAAATAATGATGATAATGTTGCCAAGATTAGACCAAGATAAGGGCATGATTTGCACATTAGAATTGAAAATCGTTTTTGTTGTATTGTTGTGCTTTTTTCAATGTCAACATCAAGTAAATGATGCAGTTCAACATGTTCTGACATGTCTGAAAGAGAAAATAAAATTTAAATGCTTTCCATGGTTAAAAAGATAGAAAAATGATAAAAATATTATATCCCTATGTGCAATTTATCGTCGAAAAATATTGAAACATATAATATATAATAAATTGTTTAATTAATAATTAAATAAAAAAAAACAAAGAATGGTTCATTGATAATAAATTTAAGATTGTGAACTTGATTATTTAAAAATAATTTATTTTTCAAATATATATGTTTGTAACGTTATTTCAATAACATATTATAGTTGATTTTATGTTATCAAATGTTATAACTCACCTGCAATAGATACAATAAATGATTAATCACAGCATATAATTATTGGTAAAATTATGTAATAAACAATTACTGTAATACATTTATAAATTATTTGGAAGACTAAATTATTTTAAAAATTCGAATAATACATCTTTCTTCATTGCTTTTGACAATGTCCATCACATTTTCTTTCAATTTCTATTTTAATTAAAAGATCACGTTGTTACTTGCATGAAGTAAGCAACTCGTGTCTAGATCACAACGTAATAGAAATGTTTAATTTAAACTATATATTGCATTTAAAATATCAATTTCTAAGTTAAATTTTTAAAAATTTTAAGAACTATATTTTACATAAATACTATTAATAATAATATTAATAATAAAAGTAAAAAGCGACCAATAATTAATAAATATTAACATTTTTACTCATTTTCCACTTTTAATTCTATTATAGTCAATTATTAGTATATGTATATTAATATATTCAAACAGTATAAATTTAAATATTTTAATATCAAAATTTTAAATTAAAATATAAATTATTTTCATTCAACTTTCGCGGTAAACTAAAGATGGGTGGAGTCGATCTTTTATATAGACTGTAGCAATTTTGTTATTCGTAAATGATATACTAATAATAACTTAAAAGAATTAATAAATATCCTTTTCATTTCTTATTTCGTTTTATTTTCATGTTTTTTGTATTAAAATTACCATTTTTGTTCTAAATTACTTTTTTTTTTATAAGTGTGTCTACAAAAGTATTATACAAATGTAATGTAATGATTGAATTACTTCATTTTTGATGCTTTAATAATACATAATGCTTTTATTAAGTGTAATTTTGTCGAAACTTGTAATATTTGTATAGAATTCATTCATTTAATTAAATTATTGTATGATATTATTATATACAAACACATACATACTCAAACTCACATGCTCTAAATTATTGTTTGCATTACACCAATATATTCTATACTAACTTTAGTATGCTTTTCTGCATAAAATATACATACATATATAAAATTTATATACAAACTGTGTGAATTGAATATTTGATATTATTTATTACATATAAATTGATTAATATTGTATTGTCTATTTAATTAAATTAGTTTATTAAAAAATTTCTAATTTAATGGTTTTATGTGTATTTCTATTTATATACAATGCTTTTTCTTTTAATTTTGAATGTTTAGATAATCCCATATTTTCGAATACAAGCTAGAAATGTATTTTAGAATCTAATAATTTCCACCTACAAATACATTTTCAAAACTTGCAATAAATAAACGCCAAAAAATTGCTTTAATGTTAATTGTTAATTCTATGGGCTTTTAACTATTTACAATGAATTAATATCACATGCAAGTAATTTGATATACAAATGATTTACATAAAATCGCTAATTATTCTTTTTTTCATATATCAATATTTAAAATTACTTATATTTTACATACGCAATTGTACAATAGATAATTTTTAACCATATTTCCAGAAATATATGTATTTTCAGATGTGTAGGTGATCATGCCATCTGCAGGAACGAATTACTGAGTGTATATTGTTCTATGCCCACACAATGGTGTACGAAGTTCCTTCTAAAATACTGCTATTCATTGGTCGTATGTATGAATTTCATAGTGTTCGCAGGTTACAATAAATCAGACAATTTTTCAATTAAAGTTGAATTAAGTTTGGAATTGTAGTGTAGTGTGCAAGGACCATTAATCGTAAGATACAGAATCGAGAACTATTTAATGGATCCGACTATCGGTTGGTATCAACCGGAGCAGTTCGGCCCTGCTAAGGATTTGTGGTTACACATTTGGGAAGCTGAGAAAGGCCTGGATATTTTAACGCTGAAAAACGATTCGTCTTCGAATGTAATGGGCATGAAGCTCCAGCAAGACTTTATATCTTTGGATTCGCTTAATTCTCGTACAGGGGACCGTATGCAACATAATACTTGTAATAGCTATTATAATCCATCACGTAGGAAAGGTGATAATCGTGCTAGTACGTACGGCATGAACTACAATTACGATGCCTTAGTTGGCGAATACGGCGGTTGCCCATGGCGGGTACCTAATAAACATTATTCGAAAAGTGTTATTGGGTAAGTTTTGTTATTAAATTTTAATGTATATATGTATATGTTGTTTGTCTTGTGAAAGTTAAACTATTTGCTTCGTGTAATCTGTCCATATGGGTATGATTAAGGTTATGTGTGCACACTCGTTTACAAATAGAATATAACAAGGTCCCTTTATAATTAGATATGCTACAAATACGAATCTATTTTCTTATTGATAATGGGTAAAACTCATTTTTTTAATTGAATAATGTTTGAAAAATTTTATCAACGTATCTAGTTTTTACTAATATATATGTTGATTTTGTAAACACATGGATGTTTATGATTATTTAAGTTTATATTCACCAACACTCTGGTATTCCCTTCAAAGACATAAATAGAATATACAAGAGATAAATTTAATAATAATATTAGAAATTTTGTTTAAATTTTTTTATTTTTCTGTTATCTGTTTTATTTTTGTCAACTGTAATTTTATATGTCACTTTAAGTATCAAATTTAATTTTTCTAACATCCAATTTTTCAGTTTTTATATTTTATTTTACGTTATCCTTTATTCTAGTACCTACATGTATAAAATTTTACAAAAACAGTTTATTTAAAATATTTTTATATTTAGAACATTAACAAATCTATTCATTGTGATAGTTTATGCTTTTAAAATATGAAGTTTTTATTTAAAATAAAAGTATATTTTATTTAATATAAATTTAATATTTATTTGTTTTAAAATACGAAAGAACTAGTTTGAATTTAAAAATGTCTATAACATCAAACATATTAAATATTTTAGTTTAACATATTAAATATTTTAATAACAAATCTATAAATATAAAAAGTCATGTTATTATACAGTAACTTCGATAGAAGTACTTATATTTTCTTATGTTTTTTTAATCTTTGTTATTATTTATTATAAATATTTGATATTTTTAATAGTTTTAAAAACCTAATCTGATATTTGGTTTTATAATATTTAATTAAAAAATATAACATATTACAACCTCTTTGAAATAAGTAAAAAATTATCACTAACAGATTATATTTTTTTAATTTGCTATTTAGATTACATGAAGAAATTGAAGATTTTTTTGCTTATATGTGTCCCTCTAATGAAGAACATAGTTTACGAATGCGTGTTGTCAAAAGGATAGAACAAGTAATATATGATCTGTGGCCAGATTCTAAAGTTGAAGTATTTGGCAGCTTTCGCACTGGTTTATATTTACCTACAAGGTACATATCATTGTACATATTTAAAATGGAATCTATTTAGTAATATGTTCACATGTAAAATATATATATACATATTAATAATTAATTATTATTCAAAATTCTTTAAATGTATAAAGTTTATGCTTTTCAGTGATATAGATTTAGTAGTAATAGGAATGTGGACAAATCTTCCATTACGCACTTTGGAGCGTGCTTTATTGGATCAAAATATAGCTGAACCCTCTTCTATTAAAGTTTTGGATAAAGCTAGTGTTCCAATTGTGAAGTTGACTGATAAAGAAACTGAAATTAAAGTAGATATCAGTTTTAATATGAATAATGGAGTTAAATCTGCAGATTTGATAAATTCTTTTAAAAAGAGGTTCCCAGTATTGGAAAAACTAGTTATGGTATTAAAACAATTCTTATTACAAAGAGACCTGAATGAAGTGTTTACTGGTGGAATCTCGTCATATAGTTTAATACTTATGACTATCAGTTTTCTACAGGTAAAATATTAATATTCTTGTTTCAAGTAATATTTAGATATGAATTGAAAACAAATTTTGAGTCAGAAATAAATAATTTAATAATTACGTTTTACAAGATTGATATATTAGCATTTTGACTTATAAAAAATAACTTATGTTTTCTAAAGTAAACAATTTTTTCCTATTATATGAATGAAATTTTTTATTTCAGTTGCATCCCAGACAAAATGCTTATTGCTCGAATGCTAATCTTGGAGTACTATTAATAGAATTTTTGGAATTATATGGTAGGAAATTTAATTATGTTAAAACAGGAATTCGTGTAAAAGATGGTGGTACTTACATATCGAAAGAAGAGGTAAATTATATCTATGTGGCAGTTTTTCGTACAAAAATAGTACATCTGATAAAATATGTATTATATTTATTTTAGAATATTTTATGTGAAGTATTTTAAAATAGTGTATTTATATAAATAGTGACTTTTGAGATGAATGTAATTTGTATCTTGTATTGATTTTAGGTTCAAAGAGATATGATAGACGGCCACCGACCTTCTTTATTATGCATAGAAGATCCACTTACACCCGGAAATGATATTGGTCGTAGTAGTTATGGTGCTCTATATGTAAAAGATGCATTTGATTGGGCTTATTATGTCCTTTCACAAGCAGTTAGTCCTTTAAATATTTTAGTTAATGATGCAAATAAAGTAAGGTAAGATTATATGTAATATTTATATTATTTTTATATTTTATGATTCTATTAATTATTTTGAAAAAATATATTTTGTACAGTATATTAGGAAGAATAATCCGTGTGACAGATGAAGTAATAGAATATCGTAAATGGATTAAAGAAACATTCCCACTACCTTTGAGTGAGGCAGATTCATTGTCAAGTTCTACTGGATCTGATGCTTCAACACTATCTGCTCCAGCTAGTGACACGGTAAAAATTTATGATTTTTCAAAATATAAAAAAAATCATTATAAATTAATTACATTTACCATTTTTTTTTTTTTTTTTTTTTATCAATCTTATCAGGATTCTGAATGTAGTCGTGGAAATTCTCCCAATGCTAGTGGAAAAGGAGGAGACAGAAATAAAGAAAGACATGTATATAATAATCAACATACCCACCATCATTCACAATGGAAAAAACCATTTAAAGGGACTGCTCATGGTATATAATTGTGTTAAATTATATTAAATTAAATATTGATGTATTTTATAATCTACAATTATTTTAAGATTTTTGGTAATATAATAATTAAAAATTAATTAATGTAATAATTAAATATTTAAAGCGACTAAAAAATGATTATCCATTAAATTTAAAAACATTTTATATGTTTTAAATATACTTAAAAAATATGCATTTACAGGTAATCATCATCATAGTTCCAGAGGAAATTATCATCATCGTGGAATAAATAATAATATAAGTGGACAAAGTAAAGCAAAACACTCTCTTCATAGTAATGGAAATAATAATAATAGCCACAGTCCAAGTTCAAGATCACAAACCGTTAAACGAAAAAAACAGTGTATTACACCTCGTGGTACTGGAGATTGTGTACGGTGATGAAATGTGCAAAATAATGTTGGACTTTGTTTCATACTTAAGTAGAGAGCTCAATATCATAATCAATAGTGGTGAAAAGACATTGATTAACTTTCATCACGCAAACTAAATTATCTTTTCCATTTTAGAGGGGCTCTATCTCTACAATTATGTAGAGTTAACAAACTATATTTTTTTTTTCTTATATGGACAAAGAAGTGGCCCCTATATATGTAGTTAAGTTCTTCATTTCACCAGAAAAATGTTTATTCTGTACGAAAATTTATATACCAAGAACGTACAGAATTGTAATATAGATTGGTTCAATTTTATTTTTATTTTGCATTACTGCACATATTACAAATAAGATTTATAAATTATAAAATATATAATTTTTTATTAATTATTATTTACAAACTTATTGCAATCTTTAAATAGCAATTGTGTTCATAATCACGGTAAACTCATTGTAACACATTTATATAATATGAACGGTATATACAGATTATTTACAGTGCAGTTTTCTTAAAGATTTCATGAAATTATAAAACAAACTCTAATAATGATGACAAAGACTTAGTTTTCTATATGGAACTATATTCTTATAATAAAGTGGTAACAGAAAAATTGGTGATATTGGAACTTACCTATTGTAAATATTGTAATATATATTATCAAACATAGAAAAATAAGTCTAAGAGTTACCTATTACATTTTTTTTATTTTGTACGTATCTAAAATAGTGTTTGTTATAATAATTTTATCATTTAAAATCATGGATTAGTCCATGGATATGTGAGAATTACGTATTTTTTTCCATATGTAAATCCAGTAGTTGTGAAAATGTTTTGGTATATCTTTTGGATTTTAATAAAGTTATAAGTTCCGTGTGCCGGAGATCAACAAATTTTGAATAAAAAATATTTTTTAAAATATTAACTTATTGAAGAAAAAAAAAATGATACACTTTAGATTTTTACACTGTGTTCTTTAAACTCGTAATTGTGCATAATGCTTTACTTTTTATACAGAATTACTGATTTCATAACACTAGTTTGTAATTTTTAGTCTCCCCTGAACAATAATACATTATTTTTATATTATGAAAATAATAGTAAACATATACATCATGGTCGAATGTTACACAAATTCTGCGCACGAATCAGACATTGCATTTAAACATGTTCTATGTTATTCTTTAAAATCTGAGCAACATTTCAAAAATTTTGTATGTGACAATATATGCAGACCTTTGTATTATTGAAAACTCCAAATGTATTTGTGAAAATTATCTTATATCTAATTTATTATTTAAAATTACATTCCGTTCTTTAATACAAATCTTCGTTTCTTAAATTAAAAAAAGATAACTGCGTAAAAATAGTAATTTACAAATTAAGAATCTGTGTCCGAATTGCATTTTGTGTTAATGCAAATATGATTTAACCAGTGTCTCCCATTAAATTCGAGTGCAGAGATAAATAACTTTAATATTCACTTTCCTTTAAACTTTTTAATTCTTGCGCAGTATTCAGTGATATTATTTAACAAAGAATTGTTCATAAATAACATTGTAAGCTGTGATTCAATTTTATAATTAGGATGTCAATTACTCGTTACAACATGCATATATGTATGCATACATGTATGTATGATGTATGAATGTGAATAGTAAAATGTGAATTCTACATTCTTGAAGCTATATAATTACTATTATTATTATTGTTATTGTTACTACCGCTAATTAGTCTGCAAAATGATTACAAATTTTTAAATTATGATCAAATTTTCGTAAGAATTTATTATTAACAATTTGTGATTTATGTTTATCTATTTTCAAAAATGACTTAAAAATGTAAAACCAGAAATTAATAAACAGTAATAACAGTTTTTTGTATCATTGTTATTATCTCTCTAATTTTAAATAATATAATTAGAGTTTATTAAACGTCATATTTAAAATTAGATTTAGAATTAAAATGTTTCCTACGTTTAACAAATTTTAACGAAAATAAGATATTAAAATTTTTCGTTACATTATTTATATCTTTAAATTAAATATCGTGATGTAACGATAGTTAATTTTTTTTTTTTTTTGTATAATCCAATGTTAAGTATCTTAAGTAATAAAGTTTACATAATTAAAAAAGAATTTTAACTATAAAAGATAATGGAAATAAAAATAGAACACTTTTACTTAATTATATTATTAAGTAAATAATATCATTAAATCGTAATATTTTTATGTATCATAAAATATATACCCTGTTATTTAATTAAGCATTCATAACCCAGGATATCAGGACTGAGATTTGATGAAAAAAAAAGAGGAATATTTACGAATGAAATATCGATATCCAATATGAATACATGAATACATTGCATACTCGATAATAATTGAAAAAGCAATGGACGTTAAAATAGATAGAAATCCTGTTACTAATACAAATATCTATGACTGAACATATACAAATATTGTATAATAAAATTTTATTTCAAGAGAATTATTTAATTTATTAAAATGTTTTCCTATTAATCTTACACAGAATAATTATATTAAACAATTTCGTGTATACAATACACTGTATTTTTTTACTACATTTCTAAACATAAGTTAAATTTATTTTTTTGCACTAATTCCACTGATAGGGTTGACTTCAAGTAGTTGCATACGTTCCAGTTGTGCAAGTCTATTTTCCAAATTAAATGATTCTGGTAATGGTGGATATGCTGCAAGATTCCACATTATATAACATTAAACAAGTAAAAAATTTAAATGTTTATATACTTAAAATAAAATACTTTCTATGATTAATTTACCTAAAATATTAAATGTTAATTCTAATAACGCAAATTTCTCAATTTTATATTTTAATCCTATTTATAATGATATTTTGTCATAATAAAATGTTAAAAACTTTATAAAATTATAATTAATTATTTAATTTGTAAATTATATTAAGAAATATATTTTTTGAATGTATGTGAATAAATGTATTATACATTTTTAAACTCACCAAAAACTTTGAGAAACATTATTACCCAAATACTAAAAGCTACACCAATAAGAGCTAATCCAAGGGCTCCTTTCCATTCTCCATTTGGAGCCTGGAATTCACTAAATGTTTGACGAAAACTGGCTCGATATAATGCTTTTTTTTCATCTATTGATAATTTTTTCCAATCACCTTTCTCTTTCTCCCGCAGTGCCTGGATAAAGATAATGTTAAATAAGATATAAATTGGTTACAAAATAATATTTAAAGACTAAATTTTATAAATTATGTTTAAAATGCTGTAAGTATAATAATTACCACTATATCAGGAGTATTTGCTTTGAAACGAATTGCAGGTAATGGAAAATCACATCGATCTAAGTAAGCTGCTTCTCCATTCCATCCATGACCTACTACATCTCTATTGCCAATTTTATCAGGTATATCAGGTACTCCTGATAAACAACGAATGGAATTTGCATACTTTGGAGCTGTTTGTCGTAAGCAAGATAGCAATACTTTGTTTGCCATTGTGTTCTAAAATTAATATTATTTAATATGATGATATCAAATATACAGTAACATGTTATACACATACAATAATTAAATAAAATTTAATAGTTATAAAATAAAAATGAAACAAAATTTTTCTCACTATAGTTTTAAGTATAAGTTGTAATGTCGATTTAATTAATGTATGTTAAAATACATTGCAATTGAATGTAAATCTTATTTTATATATATATATATATCCAATTTTCCATGATTTATGATTGAAGAAATGTTTCAGTGAAATAAATTTCAAGTGCAAATATAAATTTGATTGTTACATAAAATTATAAGAATAAATATTAATAATTCTAGATGACATAGTTCCTCACGTCGAATTTATATTTTGAGATAATATCACACATTGATCGCCATACCTTTTGGTTATCTAACAACCAAATAGCATCTTTTATTAAAAAATTTATTTAACAAAATACATTTACATTTATTGCAGTAGCATAGTAATTTATTACATTAAAATTGCATGTTTGCTTATCATTATAATATTTATCAATCACACAAAATAATGTAAATTTATTACGTAAAAACTTACGTTCTTTGGCAAGCCCAATTCCAGAAGAATCGAAATGGCGACCAGGGTGGTTAAATCACAGTTACACATATAGTCATACAATGTTATGCATTATTGTGTTAAGTATCGAACTTTAAACTATCGATACATAACAATCGATTTTTAAATAGCAACAGTTAGTACACATTAAAAGCAGTTCGGTTTTTAATTTTTTTGTAGCAGTGTAATCTTAGAAAAATTAAGGAAAAGTTTGATTTTAATACACAATTTACTTTTATATAATTCATATGTGTATACGTAGTTAACATTATATCATAATTATAAATAATTATAAAAATCCATAAAAAAGATCTTTTTTTTGTGGATTGAATTCTTTTTCTTCATTTATATACTATTTGTGATGTATGAAAATTGTGCTAAATTGTCAAAATAGAAATCATAGTTATTGTATCATTATTATATAGCGAATTATTATGTTAGAATGTAATTAAAAATGGATAGTTTTTTCAACAGTGGAGTAAACAATGCAGAGTTGGTAAAATATAATATAAATACATTGTTATAAGTTCTGAACAACTATAATACCAAAACATAATTATTTATTTCAAAAGTATTTTCTTCTGTATGAAAAATCTTTTATTAGGTCATTCATTGTAATAGTCTTTGCAATACTTTCGTTAGACATACATATATTTCTATCTATTATATAGGGATTACAGGGATATTAAAGGATACATTTTATAAAATATGTACATATGTGGAAATGTTTAAAATGTATCTACCTTATCGACTAAGTAAATTTATATAGGAAAGGACATATGAAGTAGTCTCTATTTCTGGCTATAGGATCGTACAATTCGTGTGATTATAAACCCGCGGTTGCTTACGGCATGGCGTTAGCCAAGTCGTGTGTCATCGTGCGTTGCAGATGAAAAGTGTAATACATTTGTAACGCTTTTGTTTTACATGTTGTATACTAATGAAAAACTTTTTATACAAATTTTAACGACAGGTGAGAATTTCAGAGAATGATAACACCAGTGCCTCAGAAGATAAAATGATGATATTTGTGAATGAACAGAGTTAAAGATACAGTGAGGTTTTGATATGGCGGCAAATTTTACTTTGATGATACGTTACAAACTTCTGTGGTACTTCTTAGTTGTTTCATCGGTTATTCAAGTGTGAACGTTTTGTAGTTTTTATACCAAATTTCAATCAAGATGAATTTATTTACAGCATTACGTTAAAAAATTGAAATGCTGTATATTTGTGCATTTTGAAGCACAGTGGCGACATATCATGGCGGCGAAATTTTCTTAGCTGCAGTTGTGTATCTCGATTATTTTCATACTTAATACGTACGCTAAGGAATTTCTTTGTAAAGTAATACTTAGTAAATTGATATATTGTATATGAAATTCTTTTTTATAAAATCTCTATCCATATTTTGGTTTTGTGCATTCAAGTGATATAATTACATTGTATTAGCCAGGCATAACATGTAGTTAATCATTTCTGTGTATATCCTTTACATTGGCATCATGACTTAGATGTGAAATTGTAATACAATAGTTCCATATTGATATGAAGTATTAATGTATGTTCATTTGTGCATACATTTATTTTGCATGATTTTTAAGATTGTTCAAGATGAACAAGCGCCGTAGAACATCTTCAGTTGCAAGTCGAGGCACAGAAGATGATGGTGATGATATACCACCTGAACCAACAAAGAGACGGAAAAAAATAGATCCTGTAAGTTGAAATCACTTTCAATAAAAATTTCAATGATTGGCCTAACGTTAATATTTATTTTATTAAATATTTAGAGTGACCTGTGCCAACAGTTATATGATGTTCTACGTAATCAAAAGAAAGAAGATGGAACATTATTATGTGATGCATTTATACGTGTGCCTAAACGTAGACAAGAACCAGGTTATTATGAAGTTGTAACAAATCCTATAGACCTACTAAAGGTTCAGCAGAAACTAAAAACCGATGAATACAGGGACATGGATGATTTAGCAGCTGATATTCAACTCATGGTTAATAATGCAAAAGCCTTTTATATGGTAATATATATTGATTTTTGCAAGAGCATATAAAACAAAATATTATCTTAGGTTAATATTTAAGTTAACTACTAATACTATTTCGAAATAGCGTACATCTCCTGAATATAAAGATGCCACTGAACTTTGGGAATTATGTATAAATACAAAAAATCGTATTATGGAAGAATATGAAGATCCAGAACCTAAAGGAAAACTTATTTTAAAAGTAGGACGACTGGTCAGTAAAAATGTAATTATATACAATAGTTAATCTATAAATGTAATAATGTAATGTTAATTATACAGGCTAGGAAAGTTACAACGAAACAAGAAGATGCAGAAGATACATCTGAAAGTTCTACAAATCCCGATGAAGAGACAATGCAACAATTCGAAGATTTATTTGCAGCAGTTATGACAGCAACAGATCCAACTGATAATAATAGACCATTGCATACAATGTTTCAACTTAAACCATCTAAAAAAGTTTGAAAATTCTTATTGATGAAATATTAATATATTGTTGATTTAAACAAATTTATTATATGACGAATTTTATGTTTTCAGTTATATCCAGAATATTATGATGTAATTGAAACACCAGTAGATTTAAAAACAGTTGCACGAAAAATTCAAGAAGGAGCCTATAGTAGCATTACAGATATGGAAAAAGATTTAATGCTAATGTGTCGTAATGCTTGTCAATTTAATGAACCTGGTTCTCAAATTTACAAAGATGCAAAGCTTTTAAAGAAGATCATTACTGCAGCAGCAAGAAAGCAAGATATTGGATTAAGCAGTACTGTTCCGAAAATTGCAACAACCGCACCGTCAACAAGAAGTAAAAGAGGAAGTCGTACTATGGCACAATCTTTAATAGCTCAAACTGCAACATTACCTGATGAAGACGAAGAAAGTGATGATGAAGAAGAAGAACCTGCGGAAACTGAAGAAGCTGATAATCCACAATGGCAATTATTTCAAACTATCAGAACAGCACCTAATAATCAAGGTACTGTATGAAATACCTTTCTAAAATATAATATTGACAATCAAAGACATTTTACAATAATAATATTGAATAACTTTTTTTATAAGGAGTTAGAATGAGTGAATATTTTTGGAAACTGCCATCAAAAAGGTTATATCCTGATTATTACAAAACGATAAAAAATCCTATTTCTTTATTACAAATTCGTACTAAGATAAAGGTAATTAGTAAAAATATAAATTTTGATATCTTGTAAGTTATTCTTGTTTAATCCATAATTTTTGTAGAAAGGTGAATATGGTACTGTGAGTGAAGTAGCTGGTGATATGAATATTATGTTTGAAAATGCAAAAAAGTATAATATTCATACATCTAGACTATATAAGGTATTAAATATTAATTTAAGAATTTTATGTTTTTAATATATATTATTTATTTACATCAATGTTTCACACACAGAGCGCTGTAAAATTACAAAAAATTATGCAAGAAAAAGTACAAGAACTATTAGAATTTGATCAGGTAAACAAAATTTTATTCTAGTAAAGATATATTATTCCCTTTAAAAATTTTATATTTTTAATATTAATAAAGTTATTTATTTTTTATTCAATAAATAACATTAACAATATAGTAAATAAACAATTTTCAATTTGTATGAATTACTAATGCAAATTTTAAATTAGAAGATTTGTTATATTAAGTATTTTATTTGAATTTTTTATGTGTTTTTTACATTGTATTTATAGGATTCAGATTCAGATAGTGAATTCGAGAATAGTTCTCATCAACCTAAGCTTATTAAACGTGCTTCAAATCTGTTGACACGTGGAAAATATAAAGACAATATACCATTGAAGAAAAGATTGTATGCACTAGTTAAATGTGTTATAGAATACGTTGTAAGTAATTCCAATTTCAATTGTTGAAACTGAAGCTTAACAATACAGAATTTATTATATTATAGTGTGAAGATGGTCGACAACCAATGTTAATGTTTATGGAAAAGCCCTCTAAAAAATTGTATCCAGATTATTATCAAGTAATAGCAGAACCAATTGATATGTTAGCCATCGAGGCTAATATTAAGGCAGAAAAATATCAAAGTGAAAACGAATTAATACAAGATTTTAAGGTATATTTTTTATATTATTATATTTGACTAATATATTTTACATTGATTTCATTTTAGTTAATGTTTAATAATTGTCGTCAATACAATGAAGAAGGTTCTTTAATATATGAAGATGCAAATACTCTTGAGAGAGTTCTAATGGATAAAGTAAAAGAATTAGGTCCTTTACCTGAAATACCTAAACCTACAAAGTCAAGTGCATCTACTCCTACTAGAAACGTTGGGTATGTAGTATTTTAATCTTCAAATACCAGTTGCTTGAGCAATGATGTCAAGTCATTGTGCTTCATATTGACAAAGATTAGTAATAAATTTTGTTATTATTATTTCTTAGCACTATTTTATTATTGTTTAAAAATAATAAAATTTAATTATTTTATTGAACGATACAATAAAAAGATACAATAAAATGATAAACTGTAACAACAAGCGATTTACAAATTGAGTTAAAATAACCCAATATAATATAATTATAAAAATATTGAACTAATTTCGTAAAAAATATCGTAATCAATAATAATTTGTAAATGTATTATATATATTTTATTTAATATATTACATGTATCTTTTTATAATACATAGGAGACCTAAGAAAGTTGTGCCACTACATTTACAAAAATTGAAAACTATGTATGATACTATAAAAGATTATCACGACATAAAAGGGAGGCAGTTATCTTTAATTTTTATGAAATTGCCAAATAAAAATGAATATCCTGATTATTATGAAGTTATTAAACAGCCAATGAATATGGAAAAAATAGCATCCACTTTAAAGAATAATGGATATGAGAATTTGGATGAACTTGTATCAGATTTCATATTAATGTTTGATAATGCTTGCAAGTATAATGAACCTGATTCACAAATATATAAGGTTTGTATATTGATATGCATGTACATTTATACATTTTTAAAATACTTATTTAAAATAAAATTTTTATCAAGTTATTAGTTTAATTTTTAAAAGAAAAAATGTTATATATAATCATTGTTAAAATGTTCTTAATGTTTCAACTTTTATTTTAAAAAAAAATTATTTAAGAAGATAATGACCATTCAGTAATTGTTCAGGTAATTTTTATGATTTCTTTTTTTTTTTTTTTGCAAATATCGAAAAATATTCTATTTTTAATTTATATTTTAATTTAATTTAAAGTAATTCTTATAGTTATAATGAATATATAAGAATAATATGGAAGTCAAAAATTCAATTGAAATTTCGCGCTAAAACATGGAAAGCTCGATCTGTTTACGGTTATAGTTTTTGAGGTTACGTGAAGTTAGCTTCTCTTGTAGCTTTGTCGTTTCATACGTTCTTTATAAGGATTTTATAGAATAATAAGTGACTTTTGTCTGTGAATAAATATAATAATAAAACTGATACAAGTATGCAATTTTATCAAAATAATAATCATAAATTAAACACATGGAAAAGTGTTCAGTGAATATCTGTGAAACTTATAAGTTTGCAAGCTTTTTATACATATATATTATATTGTTGTTCAGAATGTTTGAACAAGGAAATATTAACGACGAAAATAATGTTTCTATACAAAAGGCATTAAAAGTTCGTCCTTGTTTTATTCGTTTAATGAGAGACAAGGAAGTAGATCAACGTTTATCAAAAAAATGCAAGAAGAATGAAACAGAAGTAAACAACTATTCTTTTTAGAATATTATTCATTTAATTTTCTTTTTACAAATTTTATTTGTTAATATATTAATTTAAACAATATTTATTGGTATTAATGTATTTTAAATATAATTTACAATCTATTGAAATCATGTTATAGGATGCTTTAATTTTACAAAGATTAGTTCTTCAAACAAAATTACAATTAAGTGAAGATGAAGAAAGTGTACCAGATGTATCAGCTGCAGTTCAAGAAATATTAGCAACTATCTTTACTGCTCTTTATAATCATCAAGATGAAGAAGGAAGATGTTATTCAGATTCAATGGCAGAACTTCCAGAACATGATATAGTCGATGGAAAAAAGTATGTAATACTTCTAATTTAAATAAATGTTACTTAATAATTTTATTTTATACTATTAATACAATATGAATAATTTAATATTAGAATACGAGGATTATCATTGGATTTAATTAAAAGAAGATTAGATCGTGGAGTATATAAGCGGTTAGATCGTTTCCAAGAAGATGTATTTACATGTTTAGAAAGAGCTAGAAGATTATCACGTACAGATTCGCAACCTTTTGAAGATAGTGTAGAACTTCAAGCATTTTTTTTACGTACCCGTGATGAAGTAACACGTGGGGGAGATTTATTACACTCGCCAGCACTTAACTATACACTTCTTGATCTTTCTGCACAAGTTGCAGAATTAAAGCGTGTTAAACAACAACAAGAACTGTCATTACCTAATGAGGATGAAAGCTGTGATGGCAATGAGACAAAAGTATATGTTATATAAAATTTAATTCTATAATAGTCAATTTATAATAATGAAAGAAAATATTCAATTTTAAAATATTAAATATTTATTTTGTTTATTTAGGATTCTGAAACAAACACTAACACTGAGGGAAGTAATAGTGATAATGGTGGGTCAATGAGTTTTAATCAAGAAGTATATAGAGCTGGAGACTTTGCATATGTAGAACCTACAGAACGAGGCATGGAATATAGTGTGGTTCTTATAGAACGTTTGTGGACAAATGCAGAAGGCCAACAAATGTTATATGGGAATTTATTTTATAGACCAAGTGAAACTTATCATGTAGCATCAAGGAAATTCCTTGACAAAGAATTATTTAAAAGTGATGCACATGTAGCTGTACCATTGGCCAAAGTAGCTGGAAGGTGTTGTGTATTAAGTGTTAAGGATTATTTTAGAATGCAACCCGACGGTTTCTTAGAAAAAGATGTTTATGTATGTGAATCACGATATTCTACAAAAGCAAGGGCTTTTAAAAAAATTAAAGTCTGGAATTTTGATCCAGATCATTTAAAATTAATTCCAAGAGAGAAACCACTAGAACCAAAGCGAGTAATATCAGTATATAAGGAAAGACTAGAAAAACATAAAGAAGAAATTGCTGAATTAGAGGAAGGAGAAAAATTGACAGAAAAAGAAAGACCTGTAAGTGAAATCGATGTATTACAACTAGAAAAGATATTATATATTATATATCATATATCTGTATTTTTAGAACGTGATATTATATAATCCAGATGATACGGAAAATACGTATTATGAACAATATAGTACATGTGCGGGTTCTGTAAAAACTGGAGACTTTGTTTATGTAGCAACAGATGGAGGTAGACAACAAATAGCACAAATTGATGCTATATGGTCGACGAAAGAGTATGTAATATACTTTTTATTATAAACTGCATATTAACATTTTTAACATTTTATTTTATTTTTAACATTTATTGTAAATAATTAATTTTTTTCAGTGGAAAGTGTTATTTTAAAGGCCCATGGTTGTTAATGCCTGCAGAAGTACCACATACGCCTACTAAGTTATTTTATAAACAAGAATTATTTCTATCTACAGTTGATGGCACTCATCCTATTGTGGCTATTGTTGGAAAATGTGTCGTCCTCGACTACGGAGAGTACATTTGTAGTGAGTATATAAGAAAATAATTATAAAATAACCAAACAATTATAAAACAAAAAATACTAACTTATATTTTAAAAAATTATTATAGTTTTATAAAAATTTATATATTTATATAGGTCGACCGACGGAAATTCCAGAAGATGATGTATATATTTGTGAATCGTTATATGATGAAAGTAAAAGTCTTATGAAAAAACTTGGACAAGAAGGTTTAAAAAAATTTAATCATAGTTCAGCAGTAACTGAAGATGAAATCTACTTTTTCCGAAGACCTATTAATCCAGCTAAGGTTCGTATGAAATTTAAGCATTTAAATAATATTCTATGCAAAAAATTTGATAACGATATGTTATTTGATATGCCTGTTATTTGATATGCAACTAACTGAATATCATTGCTTTGCATGTGATGTGTGTGTTATAGGTTCCGGGCGATGTGGCTCAGACGCAAAATCAAATCAAGTCTGTTACTCCTAGTTCAACTCAATTTGAGATGGTAATTTCTATTTATAAATTTTTATCTTTCGGTTAACAATGCAACAAAGATGCATGTTTTCTAACAATCACACGCAAGCTCATATGCAAATTGTTCATCTTAAAAGTTATTGTACAACTTTATCATTGTTACATATTTTGTTACATATGACTTGCATGTGATACAGGTTTTGTATCAATTTGTATCTAAGCATGTTTCTCATTTTATGCCGGCATATTCATTTTTTCTTTCTCTTATTTTTGTTATGTATATATATTTTTTTATTTTACATAATATATTTTTTGAGATTCTATTCTTCTATATAATGGTTATGTAGGACTAGATATTATTTTTAATGGATTTAAATTCAGAGCACCTGTTGGGTTTATCTCTAATACATGTATGTATATACATATATGATATATGTAGAATACCACCAAAAAGTCTCGCTTCCATGTCACTCTAACCCAAATAATATAAAAATGAAGCATTATGCTTTAAGTGGAATGCATACAGTACTAATATCTAAATACCTACAAGATTTAAAGCATTTATGAGGAATTCAATTGAAATATTGAGAAGTTATGTTATGTTATATAGTACTACAGCAGATCTCCTCCTACAAATAATGCCCAGTATATTACAATATTTAATCAGATGAAATAATGATTAAATAAAAACTTGCAATGAGAGATTGTAAGAATTAGTAATATTTATATAAATATCGCGATATTTATAGTCAAAAAAAATTTGTTTAGTTAATAATATTATACAAAATTGTTACATCACTCTAGAATTAAAAAAAGAAACATTCCTATTACATTCGGTAACGGATAATGAACGTAACATAACATAAATGGTATAGGAAGCATCACCATTGTTACCGAAGCTGGAACCCGATGTACTAGGCATGGGAGTAGGATTAGGAGTGGGAGTAGGAGTAGGAGTTGGGGAGGACAGCATGGACGCTGGTGGTCCACCGTCCGTTGGATCTGCAGAAGCTCAACCGGTGCTCTCCAATACTCAGACACCTGTGTCGACTAAAAAGGTAGGCCTTATCGTGACATTATTTGCTTATAACTTGTTCATATATCGCATTTTATTTATTTCATTTTATTTTTGTTTAAAAAAATATGCCAGCATATATATTTTTTGTTTTTGCACCGTTTAAACTTTGTTATCTAACATTAGAACAACAATTAGACATTTTAAAGGTATAATATCAATATTCGTTTTTATAAGACGATGATATTAAAATTTGTGTTTTCTTCTGTTTAGAAAACGGCGGGAAAGAAATTAGTTACGGGCTATATTTTATATTCGAGTAAAATGCGAACGCAGATTACACAAAACAATCCTGAATCATCTTTTGGGGAGATTAGCAGAATTGTTGGTAACGAGGTATTTATTTATTTTTTACTGTTGATTTTTATTTTATTATAAGAATTTATTGAAGAAGAGGAAAGTATGCAGATACAATCTAAATATAATATTATAAAAAAATTTACCGAACTGCTGAAATATTCCGAAAAATTATTCTGCATGCTTCATTTTTCTTTTACATATGACACAAATATATATGACAAAATTATTGTTATTAACATTTTAAAAATATACTTTTTAAATATAAATTATATACAATATAAATTAATCGGAATATCAAAATATTTCATAATTTTTACTTATAATTTATTTATGATAGATTTTTAGCATAGTATGTTATTAAACTGATATATTGTATAGATTATTTATATAACTCAATAGGAAAGTATCTATTATTGAGATTAATTTCTTATCATTTCATATTTAATCATGAAGGAGGTTTGAGAAATTTTTAAGAAATGTCCAAATGTTATTTTAGAAAAAGTGTAATTAAATAAATATTTTTTATATTTCAGTGGAGAAAATTACCAGCAGGAGAAAAACAAGCTTGGGAAGAAAGAGCAATTAAAATGAATGAAGACGGTGGGCAACTTAAAGGAAATAATGTTTCAGTAGGGACTAACGCTTTACAAGATGTAGTTTATGAATGTTGCTGGGATAATTGTGACTGGCAATTTGAAGATATGACCGATTGTATCGACCATTGTATCGCAGAACAAAATGGGCATGTTCAGTCGTCTTTTATTAATGCTGCAAGCGGTAAGTGTAGCTTCTACTCTGTATTATTTTATATATCAGTATAAACAAATTTCAATTTTTGAAATATATGTTTTAATAGATGTAGAATTCCAATGTCAATGGCGTGGCTGTGGTCGTACGAAAAAATCTGTACCTCCATTTCCAAGTGTACAAAGACTTGCAAGGCATGTCAAGGAAGTGCATATCCTTAAATCAAATGGACGTATAATACCTCCTTCGGAAAGAAGCAAGTATGATGTCAAAATGCTGTATAAGAAACCGACATTTTTAAATTTATATTATAGCCTAAGTTTCTATTTACACTTTTTGTTACAGAAACTATATGGCATCAAAAGGTCCAACGATATTGCCACCAATGGAAACAGGTATGTTATTTATTTTTAACGAATTCAAGATTGTATTTATTACAAGTAGTTTTTAACTTTTTTAAAATAATTTCATCTTTTTTTCAGAAACATCAGCAGCTGCAACACAAACAAGTAACATGTCTGGTGCTAAACAACCGGAACCTATGTTCGTTGCTGTTCCTCCAAGACCAAGTCGCGTATTACATTCAGATGCCTACTTACGGTAAGTAAATGGAGTAGTTTTATTGTGATTTAATTTGTACTTATTAATTTATGTTTTATTATTTTACTGCAAATATACTGTAATTGCAGATATATTGAAGCGTTGAACGTAGAAAATCGGTACATATCAAATTGGGACAAACAAATGAATGCTAATCCTGATAATACACAAATTCCTGACGTAACAAAATTGCCTGCGGAATGGCTAGGCAATGGTGTAGGCAACCATGGAAATGTGGTAAATGCCTTATGGACACTCAGGAACATGATGATGCGAGATGTGTTAGCCATCAATAAAACTTTATAGTTTATAACATGTTAAGATTTATAATCTTTAATATTCGATGCTACCTTAAAACTACAATTTTCAGGTCCGTCGATGCTAGATAAAAGACTGAAGATTTATTATTTTGAACAAGTTTATTTATATTTTTAGATTCTTTTTTTTTCATTTTACAACTCAACTTATTTAACTCAATTTAACTTAATTATAACACACATTTTTTAGTGATTTTCAATTTATAATTAGAGCTCACTAAAAAATTGATTTTCTTATTACAAGATTTTCAATGACAAATAATAGATCTGCAATATATTTATCGCAATTCAACTTAGCAAAAAATTAATTTTTTTTTTTTAGACGAAAACTATGCTATGAGCATATTATTTTCGATACATCGTCTATGGATCTGTTAGGAGTAGAAGGAAAATACTACGCTATAAGAATCACCACTTTGTAAATATCTCGCTATTTTTAATTTTAACTTTTCATAAAAAAATTTTGTATTTTGTGTATCGCGCATCATGAAAGTGACTTGATAATTACTGTATTCATACTGTAAAATGGAACTGTACTGTAAATATAAAATAATGCACTTTAGAAAATGCTCTGATATAGAAAATGCTATCATTGCATCTATGAATATTGATTTTATGTCATATAATCATACGTTTTTAACGTAATATTTTCACTTACTTTTTAAAATAACTTTGATATAAAAAGTATTTAATAATCATTACTTGTGAATTTTTTTATGATATTGATTTAATACTTCAATAAGTAATATTATTAAAGTGTATATAATTACAGATAAAAATAATTTTTTATAGCATAGAATTGGATAAAATTTTCCTTATTAAATCTTAGATTATAAAATATATTATATATATGGATGAAGGTAACATAAATTGTTTATTTTGAGATTTGATTTATTATGTTGAAGCTAAAAACGTACAATTACGGTCTACAATTGCATTTAATTATCAATTTATATAAAAAAAAGTGTCATTACATTTTGTTAACTTATTGAACCTAAAAACACAATTTTTGTTACTGTATCATTTATAAATAAAATTGATTGTTCTTATTAAAAAGTGAAATTGGTTACTTTTAAATGACCAAGTTACTTATTAAATGAAAGTAATATTTTATTTATTATTTCATAAAAATTATAAAAAATTGATAATATAGTATTACTTTATTTATATAATATTTCTATTATACTTAATTATTTGTTTTCTAATTATTTTCTTCTATCATTAAGCCTAATATATATAATTTAAATAATATGGCCATATTAAAGCATAAAAAAATAAATTTAAATTGCAATTTTAATAATTGTATTTTATAGTAATATTTAATAATTTCAATTTTATTTTAATTTTTGAAATTAAAAAAGATGTTATAATTATTATTTTATTGTAGAATAAAATATTTAATTTTGCATAGTACTAACTACTCTTAGTATGTAAAACATTAGACGAAATTTCCAATATTATTAATTAACAAATAACGTTTACTAGTTAATTATATAAATTTCATAGATTTAAATTAATTGAAATTGTTACTTCTTTATATTTTACTTATATATTGAAATGAATAGTTACACAAAAATTTGAATTAAAAGTCGCTCACTCGCCCACCAGTTTGCCAATCCCCCCACTTTGTTGGATCTTTTTCACTATTTGTTATTAGTTCTCCATTAGTTGGATCAGTTTCCACTAGTACTAAGTCCACGAAACGTTCTTTTGGTGGTATTCCTATTATTATATATTATTTTATGATAATTGTATGTAAATTTATAACAGTGAACCCTCATATTAATTTCAACTATTATTATGGTTACATATTATAAGTTTCACTTACTAGGTATGGGTTGCAATTTTAATTTTCTATGAAATTGTTTCATTCTTAATGATTCTTTTTTTTCAGTTTTTGTCTCTTTAATTCGCAATAAATTACCTGTAGTAAAAAAGTATCCAATGTAAAGTTATTAAAGTTATTATTATACAAATGGAAATTTATACCTGTTGAAAATTCTTTAGATTTATATTCATTATATGATTTTGCAGAAATTCGATTTATGGAATCGAATATACGGACGTTAATACATCTTAAAACGAACTTTAGTTTCAATATATCCATATTTGTAATATCTTAAGTAATTAAAAAGAATTTTTTAATTTCGGAAAGTATTCTTTTGTTATATTTTTGACAGCATATTTCTTGCAAATACATGCAATCTACATATGTGTAATTTTCTAGTTGTCAAATGTTTTATACGTAATTCAATTCTGTGTGTAATTTAATATTTAACAGAATGAAGTTACATGTTTTTGTTTAAACAGAATATTTATTACATATTTTATATACAATGATTTCTTTTATTTTAATTTAAATTATTATATTATACACGTTTTTTTTAAATTTTATTTTTATACTTGCATAGTTATGTTTTTATTTGTATACACTATTTTATCTATATACACTTCTATAGACACTATACTTTTTATGTACACTAAATATATTTAAAAATCTGTTACACGACCTTTCCTTTCCCAATCACCATATCGTGTTGGTTCTGGTCCACGTGGACCTCCTACTTCGCCTGTTTCTGGATTAGTATTATTTGGAAATGGTTTCAATGGCTCTTTTTCTTGATAAGGATGTTTACCTTCTTCCAGTTCTTCCAGCTTCTCTGTTGCATATTAAACAATTTTATTTTATAAATACTATTTTCATGAATTTCTGTAAATTTTTTAAACAGAAATAAAATACCTATAGGGGTACGTTCTCTTAATTTTTTTCTAAATTCGCGCATTCTTGGACTTTCGTTTGTGTCATTCTTTTTTGAAAAAAGAACTTGAAATTCTAAAAATTAATTTGTTAAATTAGTGTTAAATTCAATGTTATATTTGATTTTGAAAGTACTTACGTGTATGTAGAAATTTAATTGAAATTTTTGTATTTTCATGACTTGTTTTTAGCAATTTATTAAAAGCTATGACACTTGTAAACATAACCTTATCCATTGTAACTTATATTTTTCTATAGTAAAAGCGAGATTATGTCATACTGAAAATACGTAAGAGTACTTAATGAATTATTAATGGTTTTATTGCACAATGTTATTATACATATATAAGACTTTACATCATATTTACAGTTGAGCATAAGAGCATATGAAAAATATTCAATGCAGTAGATATTAAGATGACGAACTATATAAATATGCATGAATGCAATAAAAATGATAAATTAGTATATTAATAAAATATCGAATCCTATATATGTATAACAGCCGAATTTATTTGTGAAACTATAAACTTTCATTTGAATCAAGTTTATTTGATTAAGTCACTAAATCTCATTACTTGAATTTTATTATACTGTTAAATAATATGTCAATAAAGATAAAAATAAAAATTAAATATTATATTATTTATAAGTTGTAATTTTATAAAAAAGAGTAAAGAATTATGAAAAATTAAGACTTATTTTTTGATTTGATTTACAGATAGAAGTAATGAATGGATAAACACGTGCCTATCTCTGGAATTATGATTTCATGGACAATTAGTGGTGAGATTCTTATTCATTATTAATTTAATATAAAGTAGCTTTTATTAAGTCTCGTTGGTATTTTATGTTTAGGGTAGTGTAGTCAATTATAATAATACTGATAAAAATTTAAACTTTATATATATTAGAATTAAAATAAAATACTCTCAGAAATGTACTTTTAAAAAGGTTAGATTTAAAAACTTGGTGTATGTACATACACATATCACTTCTTTATATTCTTTCATATTAGTATGAAATACATATTACCTTATTTATTTTTATGATATTAACAAAATACATTAATTTTGGTGACAAAAATATTGTTTTACATTATTAATATTGCTATCAGAAACTTATATAAGTATATTAGACATGACACTTAAACAAGAACCTAAATATCTTCATTGTTTTTGGAAATATAAAAGACTTTATTAATGAAAGTTGTTCACAGAGAAGTCTTTTTGTAGATGGAACAGTTTCAAAATTACCTTTATTTTTTAAAGTGGAATAATATATTTTTTTATCCACTGATACATTTTTTAAATTTAGTTATTAATCCTCTATAATATAATAAAAAGCATTAAAAGTATTAACTATATAAAAATATTATAGAGTATGAATACAAGAACTTTTGTTTTTCTTATATTGATTAATAGATAAAAAAATGTATCATTTTATTTGTAAAAGTAAAGGAGACCTCTAAAACCTCAAGTGAGCAAATGAGCAAATTATTCTGATAATTTGTTTTAAACACCGTGTATATGTATTTATATTTCCAAAAACAGTAATTGTTTTAAGTAGGCCATGGAAAAGTGATTTTATATTTTTGTATTTTGGATGAAGTTTAAAATATATTGAAATTAATAAGTTTTATGTAGTCTTTAAATTTTTATGCAAAACATTTTCCCTTTGGACAATAAAATGGTCATTAATAACTAATAATGTATATTGGTCAAAAGATTAATATTTTAATATAAGTAATTTGTTATACAAGTATATCACCTAACCTATAATATACAAAAGAGGAAAATAGAAAATTATTGTTCTAGCTTAAATTTTACAATCTTAAAATATATAACATATATTACGCTACAATTATATTGTTATGTTTTAAAATGCATTTCATATGCTTCTTAAGAAGTGGTATATTATCAAAGAGATGTATTTTACAAAGGCAAAGTTCTAAATCTGTTACAAATATGACTGTAAGAAATGCATTAAATGCAGCTCTTGATGAAGAATTGGCAAGAGATGAAAAAGTATTTATTTTGGGAGAGGAAGTTGCACAATATGACGGTGCATATAAAATAACAAAAGATCTTTGGAAAAAATATGGTGACAAAAGATTAATAGATACACCAATAACAGAAGCTGGATTTTGTGGTATAGCTATTGGAGCAGCACTTGCTGGTTTAAGACCAATATGTGAACTTATGACATTTAATTTTGCAATGCAGTCTATTGATCGAATAGTAAATGGTGCTGCTAAAAATTTGTATATGACTGGTGGAAAATATTCTGTACCTGTAGTATTTCGTGGACCAAATGGGAATGCTAAAGGTTTAGCAGCACAACATTCTCAGTGTTTTGCTGCATGGTACATGAGTGTACCTGGTTTAAAAGTTCTTTCACCAACAACTTGTGAAGATTATAGAGGTAGTTTAAAAGCTGCTGTTCGAGATCCTGATCCAGTTATAATGTTAGAAAGTGAAGTTCTATATAATACGGAATTTCCTGTATCAGATGAAGCTATGGATAAAGATTTTGTCATACCTATTGGTAAAGCTAAAATTGAAAAACTTGGTAAAGATATTACTTTAATTGCACATGGTCAAGCAACTTTGTACACAATGCAAGCAGCTGAAATTCTGGCAGGAGAAGGGATAGAAGCAGAAGTGATTAATTTACGTTCTCTTAGACCAGTAGATTGGAATGCAATTTTTAAATCTGTAACAAAAACTCACAGACTTATGAGTGTTGAATTAGGATGGCCGGTGTGTGGAGTAGGTTCTGAAATTATAGCAACAGTAATGGAAAATCCAGTATTTTTTCAACTTGATGCACCAGCTGTCCGTTGCACTGGAGTTGATGTACCTATGCCATATGCAGAAAATATTGAATATGAATGTACACCAAAAGATCATCATATTGTAGATTTTGCTAAAAAAGTTTGTGGTGTAAAAAAATAATTCTACTACATGTTTGAGAATAAAAATTTATAAAAAATTTTGTTTAATATAAAAATTGTTTAATTTTTTGTATAGTGTAACAAAATATATTTACAATAAATTAAAGCTAATAAAATACATATATCTGCAATAATATTGCATTTATACAGAATTAAACATATAGAATAAATTTATGATTTTGTGATTGTAAAAATGAATTTAGAATGTATATATGTATATTATGGCTTTAAAAAATAAAATTCTTATTCTGTTATATTAGGATATTAACATTGAATGAATAATTGCATTATTAAATTAAGTTTTAAAAATTCTTTTGTTATGTAAAAGGTTTGTTATATTAAAAGGTTGATTCATTTAGAGATGACAGTGTGTATAATCCTGTTTTCAGAATATTTAAATCCAATGCTGCATTGATGACCTCGATGTGAACATATAAATCATTGTACAAAAGAAATTCATTTATAACTTAATTTCATAGGTATGTCATATTTATAATATAAAAAAAAAATTAATTTTAATTAAAAATTAATTGTTGTGTTTGATAATTGATAAACTAATATATTGAAAAATAATGTAATAAAAATAAAGAAAATATAATATAAAAAAATAATGTAATTTAACTATTTATTTTTAGCTATACACTCTTGTCATGTAACAATTTTGGGTTGAAGAAGGAATACCTTACATAAATAATGTATTTCAAATCTTATCTATATGTTGCAATAAGAAAATGTTTGCTAGACATTTATATCAACAATTGAAAAGAAATTTGGAATGAACTTTAATAAAATAAATATAATTAATACAAGTAATATTAAATTAAAATATTACTATATTATATTAAAGAATGTATGAAGCACGAAGGAAAATTTTTTGGTTTGCAATAATTAGTAGAATAATAGTCTTAAGTTTACAATTTATCTTTAATTTGTTATGTCCTGATCATGATGCAGATGCATTTAAAAGTCCTACTGATAATTCTGAACAAATTTCATTATATGACAGTTTAATAACAATTTTATTTGGCGGTCTTGCACGATGGGATGGTGAATATTTTTTACATATTGCAAAATATGGTTATACATATGAAAATACTTTAGCTTTTTATCCATTGTATCCTTTGTTAATTCGAATTATTTCTGTTCCCATAAAGAATATATTTTTTGTGTTAAATATTCATAGTTCTGTACTTATTGCAGCTATGTTAGTTAATGTTATATGTTTTGTAAAATCTGCTGTTATATTTTATGATCTCAGTAAGACAGTGTTAAAAACAACAAATGTAGCTTATAAAGCTGCAATATTGTATTGCATAAATCCAGCTACCATATTTTTTTCAGCTGCTTATTCAGAATCTTTATTTGCATATTTAACGTATTATAGTATGTTAAGATCCATTAAATTAGATCCATATGTATCTTTTCCAATAAGTTTATCCATTCTTACAAGATCTAATGGTGTGATTAATATTGGTTTTCCTATATATTATCAGTTGCAAAAATTATCCTATGATTATTCAAAAAAACATGCAAACTTTTCATTAAAAACATTCTGTCAATTTATGTTTAAAGCAAGCACTTTAAAAAGTTTTTGTATAATGTTTAATATAATAATTATATCAATAATTCCATTTATTTTACTACAAATACATAATTATCTTATGTTTTGCATTCCTAACTTAAATTTAATATTTATTCCTGAACATATTGTTAATTTCGGTATAATGAATAATTTAGTATTACCTGGTAATAGTTATGTAGAATGGTGTCATTTAAAAATTCCAATGGCATATTCTTATATACAAAAGAAGTATTGGAATTTGGGATTTTTGAATTATTATGAAATAAAACAAATACCAAATTTTATCTTAGCATTTCCAATATTGTATATTATGATGAAATGTATAAAAGAATTTTTTTTTGAACATAAAAAGTATTTCTATACATTAGGATTTATTAAAAATACTGAAGATAATGTACAAACTGAAAGAAAAAAATATCCAATTGAAATGTTAGTATTTGTTATTCATGGTTTATTTTTAAATATTTTTTGTATTTTATTTGTACATATTCAAGTAAGTACTCGTTTAATAAGTTCAGCAAGTCCTTTAATATATTGGTATTGTGCTTTATTAATATGCTATACATCTTATAATAATGATAATTTATATGATGAGAAGGAAAACGTATTTTCTAAATGGAAAATATTTTTCTTAACAAAGAAGGAGTACAGTTTGAAGGATAAACTTATATTTTCCTATTTTCTAGGATATGGAATTGTAGGTTGTTTTATGTTTTCAAACTTTTTACCATGGACATAGTTTATATAGATGCGCATATTGTAATGAATATACATATGAATATATGTACAAAAAATGTAAAATGTCACTGTACAAAAAACGTATAATTAAATATAAATATAATGTACATTATTGTATTATTAAGTAAATAATTATATTTCTAGATACAAATTATTCAATAATTATTAAATGACAATATGAATACTTTATTTAACATGAGATTTTTTATGTTTAAGAATTTCAATTGGTGTCAAGTATAATACTTGTGCACAATCTAGACATTCATATATTTGTGTATTAGGTTTGCGTTTAATACTGTCATGCTTTTCAATATCTTTCACACTTGTTTTAATGCAGGATTGTTGGTGTTGTAATTTTTCTATGCTTGTTAAAATTACTTGCATGTCACAATTGGGACAATGCCATTCTGTTTTTAAAATTTCTGTAGAAAGTTGATCACTCCATTCAGTTTCTCTTAAACTGAGAAAAAGAGATATAATTTTTTTTATTTTATTAGATATAATTTTATTATAGAAAAATATTAATTTACCAATTGTAAGTAATAGTATTTGTTACATGAACTCCTCCTTTAATTGCGTTGGGTATTGCTACAAAATCTGATTGAAAAGGATTTGGATCTATTGATATATTGTTTTCACCACTTTCCACATATATTGTTTTAAGATCAGCTGGTAAAAGTCGTTTTAATGTATATGAAACAGTAGTATGCATATATTCAATTAATTCTTGAGTAAGTGTGTATTCAAATTCACTGAAATCCTGATTTTCGTCATTATTAGTATTTGAATCTGCAAAATATTTATTACATTTAATGTCTAATGTCTAATGTAAATTGCAATACAAAGAAATAAATTGCAATATAGAATACACATTAACTTCATATTTTCTACATATTTTAATTATTAATACCTTGTAATCGTTGATTTAGTAAAAACTCCCATTTATTTCTTAATTTTGTAGCTTTTATCAGTAAAGTTTGGCCACTATCAGGTACAGGAAATTTTAATTCCAACCAGGAATCACATACTATTCTGTAAAAAGTAAATAGATAAATCATACAACAAAATATTCTGTTTAAATTTTCATTATATATATAATATATATATACGTATATACATTGAAAATGTACTGTTTGTATCGATTTCACGTGTAAACAAAAGTAATGTTTGTGCTGCAGGCATTCTAAGTGTATTTACTAGGTAAGGTTTTGTTGTCTCCAAAAGAGCCCTATTAAATTAATACATGATTAATCAAAGTAGAAATTGCCTTATACTATTTTAAAATATTATTAGAAGCTTACAAATATGTTAATATTGTATGTTTTGGACTAACGGGAGTTTTACTTTTAAAACCTGATATTGATACAATATCAGCTTCCTCTAATTCCAATACTTGAGGATGATTTCCAAAGAAACTCATTGGATGCAAGGCAATATATGGTTTTGCTTTTGTATGAAATAGTTGTTCATTTGTTGTCTGCAAAAGTTCGTATTATTTATTAATGAATAATTAGCTTATTTTAGGATAATATACCTTACAATAATTGAATTCATCGGCACACGCAAATTGTGGATATAAACCACTACAAAGTATTAATTTCAACATTGTTAAATCTTTATAACTACAAGCAGTAGCGGCTGTTAATAGATTTTGCACTTGATTTGAATCATTTTTCATTCGAAATTCAATATCTTTTATATCGAGTTCACCATCATCGTGATCATTATTTTCTAACTGAATATCAAAGGATTCTAGCTTTAATTGTTTTCTTTTTCTGGGTTCATTCTGTTTGTAAGTTCTTTTTAAGGATTTTAAAAGTTTAAGCTCTCCATGTCTTATAGCACGTTCTGCACTAGACATAGAAGAATTTGGTTCTGGGAGACCTCTCAATAATTTGCAGTCCTAGTAATAATAATCTGATGAAGCAATCAACTATTGAGGAAAGTTTAATAAGGTAATATTATAGGGAGCAGTAATAGTTTACCTGAAGTAATTCCTTAAATTGTGCTCTCAATTTTGTCATTTCATAAAATCTTTGTTCCTCTAAACCTCTTCTTTTACACCATTTTCTACTACTACCACCACTACCCCTGGATTCTTGAGAACTCTGTTGTTTTACTTCTAACCATTCTCTAAATGCATTTAGTAATGTTATTGGATCGCCGTGATCAGATTCCAATTTTTTTCTAGATATCTACAAAATTATTTTTCAGCATATTTTAATTTTTTTATATGAAAAAAATTTATAAATTATATTTGATTACCTCACATTCTGAATCCCTATATGCTCTATTTGTAAATGGTGTTTGTATGCTTAAAGCAGCAGCTAATGATAAAACTGGTTCTACTTGGTGAAAAATAGAACCCATTACTAACATTTTGCCTATTGTTATATCAACTGGTAAGCGGGCAAGTGTCTTTCCAATACAAGTTATTTTTTCATTATCCGTTAATGCACCCTATAAATTGAAAACTTTGTTCTACCTATATTAATCACGCTCGTATTGATTTATGAATATACTAACATGTTCTTTCAAAGATAATATAGAATTTTCAATGCTTTCTGCCGATGGTGGTTCTATAAATGGAAATTTTCGTGCATCTGGAAGTCCCATTGCAATCATTTGTAAAAGTAAAGAATCTAAAGGTACACGTTGTAATTCAGGAGTTGAATATTTTTCTAAAGACTTATATTCCTCTTCAGAATACAATCTACAATGATTTATTTGTAATTTAAATTCTTCTGGTACATTCACGAAAATAATATGAACTGCATATATACCTGTAACATACTCCAGGTCCAGTTCTACCAGCTCTTCCTTTTCTTTGCTCTGCACTAGCTTTGCTAATCCAGAATTCTTTGAGTCGTTGCATCTTACATGATGGATCATAACTCATTTCTTTTACTTTTCCACTGTCAGCAACAAATCTTATTCCATCTATAGTAATAGAAGTTTCAGCAATATTAGTAGATACAATACACTTTCTCACTCCTTCAGGAGCATAATCAAATACCTTCAAAAATAAAAATATAACATCAGTTATGCCAAAGTTACAAATTAAAAAAAAAATATATATATAAAAAATTTTACTTTATCTTGCTCACTAATGGCAAGAGTACTATGAAGTGGTAAGATAATCCAATTGTTTTTTTTCTGACTATATTCTTTTGCTGCGTCTACAACTGCAGTAATTTCACTCATTCCACTTAAGAATATCAATAAATCACCTTTTTCTTCAGCTAAAAACATCAACTACTATTATAATACAAGTAAAATAAATTTTTTTTTTAGTAATAGGTAAAATTGTTTACCTGGATACTTTTGATCAATCATTTGCATTATTTGTAGATAAGGACTTGGATTAAATCTATCATTTTTATATCGAATATCTTCTATAATAACAGGTCTGTATAATAGCTGAATAGGATATAATCTTCCAGGAACCTATAAATTAATTAATTGTTATTATTATATCTTTCTTAATACATTTATTAGTTAAATAATTATAAATGTACCTGTATTACTTTAACATTTTCTCTGGCAAAATAATTGTTAAAAAGTTCAATATTAATTGTAGCAGACATAAGTACTAATTTTAAGTCTTGCCTTTGATTAATAATACACTTCATAATACCAAGAAGAAAATCTCCATGTAAATGACGTTCATGCACTTCATCCAAAACAATTACATCATAAGGCAATAATTCAAATTCTCCAGATAACTATAGAAAATATACAATATGGTAATATTAAATATATTATATTGTTTAATATACAAATTGGACACTTATTATATTTTTATTTTTACCTGTCTCAACAAAAGACCTTCCGTTATAAATGTAATTTTGGTATTTTGATTTTTTTGCTTTTCAAAACGAATCTGGTACCCAACATTATTGTAGTTTTCTGTTAATGTTTCAAAGGCAACACGTTTTGCTAAAGATATACATGCTATTCTTCTTGGTTGTGTACAAGCTTCAAAAAATATTTTTTATGATATTACGTGTTAGAATTATAGTTTGTTTATTATAATATTTGTAATAAAATACTATATTATATTTGTATTAAATAATTATATGTACCAATCTTTTGAAAACCTGCTGCATATAAATATTGAGGCACTTGGGTGGATTTTCCACAACCAGTATCACCAGCTATTATAACTACCTGTTCTTGTTTTATTGTTTCAATGATTTCATGTTTATATTGATAAACTGGTAGATTTTCTTGTGATTTCCTAAGCTTTCTTAATTTAGCGAACTTTTCTTTTTGTTTGAAATCCAAGTATAAAATAATTATGTTTTGAAACTTCAGTAAGCGTTCTTTTGTCAATGTTTTAACTGGTACAACACGTGCAAATAATTCATTAAAATTATAACTCAATTTGAAATTTATGCAATGTAACTTGTGATATGTTTTTGGTATACCAATAGTATTTAACGAGAAATTAGGTAGACTGTCAGGAGTTTTTAGTTTTTTCTGTACGGTTTCATACTTATTTACAAATTTCCAAAAATCATCAATATCCTGAATTATATTTAAGTTCCCTGAGAACACTTTATTTAATTCATGCTTATATTTACTAAAATAAAAGTCTTCACAATCCTTATCCATGACTCTTTTATCACAATTTGTACTATTTAAATCATGTTTATTTTTCCTTTGTTCATCGTATTGATCATATCGATTATGTTGATATTTAGATTCAAATTTATTAGTTGATTTGTGTCGTGGATTCATGTTTTAATTATTTCAAGTATTTCAAATTAACACTTCACGTAACATAACCTTAACGGTATATTTATAATATTTCATTATACCAACTGATATTAATTATTTATTATTTATTTATTTGTACAGTTTTACTGATAGTAAAGTTTTATGCAAATGTAAATATACTAATCATGATTTTGTATACTACATAACCTCTAACAGAACATAACCCTTTGTTTCATAATTATACAGTTTATATTTTTTTTAAAAAACATTTTTTATTTTCAATTCAAATTATTTGCTCTATTATATGACTGTTTAAATTAATATATTTATATCTTTCTATGAATTGACAATTCTTAAAAGTAAAAAATTCTGTTTTTAGTATAAAGTTATCAATAGATGGCGCCACCGTTACTTTTAAACATTTACAGGTGACTGTTTTTCCACAAATTACGAGAAGAAATTAATTAAGAGGAATCATTTGTGAACTGTTATGGTTGCGTCTTCGATGTCGGAGATCCTAAGCTTGCGTTTTATGTTTTGTTTAAGTATAGTTTACGTGTATAAAGAATGTTTCAATTTCGCTTACGTTAGTAGTGAGTGCATAATTTCGCGCAAACTATAGTGAATATTAGATTCAGATTTATTTGCGGACGTAACTGATAGCATTATCTTTGAAGTATGTGCTCGTGGAGTGCAAATTAGTAGCGTGAAAAATTTAAATTAATTATTCCCCTTATATGGTATTAGGGCGTTTAGTTTCACCTGTCTGCCACAGCAGCGCTAGTGTTTCCTACCCCGTAAGTCAGAGAGATTTTCATTTGCGAAAAAACCTAATTTAGTGAAATGAATCATGAAATTTTGTGATTGTATTACCCTAATTAGACCCTAAGCTTTCTTTTCATACCCCATTTGACCCGTAAAATGCAGAAATAAGTATTTTTATAAATTATTAGTACCACTGAGTTACCGCTAGATGGCGCAACCATGTCCACTTTGTGACAGTTCGCACTAATTACGAAAAAAACCTAATTAAACCTAATAATTTGCGAACTTTTTTATATGCTTTCTTAAAATTAGACTCCCCGCTTTCTTTCTATGTGTATTTTGTCCTAGAAAAACGTGTGTGTATAAAGTTGAATTTCTTTTTCAATAGATCGAAAGATGTCCTTGTCGCATACTATTCCTTTCCTTGTCTAGCGTCATTAGACAAGGAGAGCACTAGTGTGCAATAAGGACAGACATGTGCGCGCGATAGACAAGGGCAGATATATTGGCGCGGTAGACAAAGAGGGCAACAGCGTGCGATAAGGACAACAATATAAATTAATTCCACCGTTTCACCGCTACGCGACGCTAGTATTTTAATGCCTCTAGCGGCTAGCAGATCCAGTCTTTTATTAGTATACAAAGATTCCAAAGACACGAATATTACAAATTGTAAGTGGATGCCGCTTAGCTACGGATCAAGTGCAATCTTTTTAGGTTAAGCGTGCAGCGTGCGGAACATTTCTAGGATGGGTACCGGTTCTTTGCCCAAACTAGATGTTCCTAATAAACCGAGCGTCTGAGGTTAGAGGTCGCCGGCATCAGCCCTATTGATGAATCTGGCGGTGACTCGGAGATGAAATACACTCCACCTTCTATATCTTTTATAACCTTACATTATACATAAAATCATCCGCTGCAAAAATTTCACCTTTAGTACTATCTACTGACGAATTGCAAATTGTATATTTTCAGTTATATATAGCTGTATCTATGTACACAAATGAAAAATCCCATGCAAGAGCAAAGGAAGCAGTTCCTTCTCTCAGTAACCGACCCAGTAGGTTTTGTTTGTTCTGCATGACACTCTCAACCAATAGGTATTCTTAAATTTAAGAATGGATTGGAAATAACCAACCAGACCCACATTCTTTTCGGGGAACTTCTCATCTCTGCACGACACGTGTTGATCCAAGTTATAAGTCATCGTTTCGAATCTTGAGATTATTGAGTTATTACAGTTGAGTTCGGTAAGAATATATTTAATTTTATACAAAATATAAAAATAATAATATATCAAATTTTACAATTTGTTTTGCTTTGGGGATTACGAGAGAAATGATTGTAATTATAGAAGATGAGAAACTAATTCTTTTTATAGAAAGAATCATTTATGGTGATTCACTTGATTTCTATTTTATGTCTAAACGAGTTCAAATGTTTCATTGCGGCTGTGGTATTAAAAATCCGAAGTTTTTTTAGAAGTTTGTTAATCTAAAAAGATATAAATAAAAAAAAATTATATATATATACACCATGAACAATGAAAGGTGATTCTAGATGCAAAAATGAGTCGAAGGAAAGAAATAAAATTTTTTCATTCGAGGTTTCGTTTTCCGAAAAATTCGAACTTGAAAATTTGCCAAGTAAATGTTACACAAACTAGTTATTATATTATAATCTTATAATAATTATAATATTACAATTCATGTTGTTTATTATTTATGTCGTACAGTAACAAACGATTACTATTTTCATATATCCGTATAGTACATGTACGAAGTTACTATATAACGTTAAAAAATATCCCATAGAAATATTATTCCAATTTCACAAAAATACTTCAAGCGCTTGAGATAGTTTCTTATTAAAGAGCGCTCGTTATAGAAGGTTATCGAATGAAACTTTGATCGATGCCGCCTCCATTTCTGGATCGCTTTCGGTCACTGTTACGTGTTCCCTATAGTTTGTCATTTATCATTGACGGCTGTTACCGAATCCCGATCGGTGTGTAGTTAGTGACAGATAATAATGCAATCACCAGCCTCGCTGTGGTGCCCATTTTCAAACGCGTGAGCCATCGAATTTTCCCGATAATCAATTTTCGAGAGAGAGAAACTCGTGATCGCGTTCGTATCTCTCGAGTCGATTGACCTTATCACGCTTGCCAGATTAGCGTCAATCGTTCGGACAAGTGTTGCTGCCAGTGTCAGCCGATGGTGGATATATTCTGTATGTTGTCTGGAAAATGATGGTTACCGTGGTCCAGGCGAAGCTCGCGTCGATGATAATCATCGGCGTTGGTAGCTTCGTCGTTGGCGTTGCACCGACGTGTTTTGTCTCGCGTGTGAGATATCTTCAACAGAATCTGTTTCTCTCCTGCACTTTGTGCTTTGGCGGTGGTGTTCTGCTCGCAACTTCTGTTCTGCATATGTTACCGGAAACTCGCGAGTCTATATCCAAATATGCGGAATTACTCTTTTCCAGTGGTTTTCTCCTTCTCTACCTCATAGACGAATGTGTCCATTATTTTTGGGGCAGTGACGATCGGCATATCTCGCAGGCACGTCGTTACGAGAATTTGGACTGGAACAATGGAAATCAGACGTACGTAGTATAGGTATACGTATAATTTGTTTTAAATGCATCATGAAAATTGAAAATCATTTACTAGAAAAGATTAGTGGAGAACGTTAGATACATTGGAAGTATTTCATTAGGCTGTTATATAGTGATATGATGATTAATGATGATTAAACATTAAATGTTTTTTATATGAGTACTGTTTAAAGTATTTGATATGTTACTCAGAATGTAAGAATAAGCAATAAATCGAAGTAGATATTTCGATAAAGGTTTCACAAATCACTGGTTATTTTGAAAAAGTTAACTTTGATCTTGTGTATTTAATTTCGATCGGATCTAATTTAATTATCGTAATGCAAAAAGTTTCTTGACCAAGCGTATGGAAGTTACTTATCTATTAATAGATAAGATCTGTTATCTGTTATCCGAAGAATTATTTTTTATCTCAAGTACTTAACTTTCTTTTAAAGTTAAATTGAAAATTTCTCATAGTATATAGTTTTTAATAATAACTTGATAGCAACGATAATTTTAACTCATATATTACAGCTCTATTTGCAAAGTGACATCTCTTTAACTAGTTCACTCTTTTGATAGTTTAAATGACACAGTCTTTATAAACGTTTTAATGACGAACGGAGAGCAAGAAACTCGATACAAGTTCTTACACTTGTCTTCTGATAACTGTGTTACTCTTTTGTTATTCTTATCACCTTGGCAAAACAACCATAATACGCAAGAAATTGAATAAAACTTAAGTATTAAATCATAAAGATTGATTTATTATTTAATTTAATTATTACGACTAAGAATCGTTTAAACTTTGAAACTTAATTACTGATATCATCTTTTTTTTTTTGTTTCGAAGTGATTTGATAATTCAATAATAATTGATTTTCTTCGAGAGATCAACCTATTTCAAATCTAAACTTCATTTTGAAATATCTATAAAATATTTTTATTTGAATTCATGAAATAATACAATTAATTAATATTGCCCAAAATTAGTAGATTCAAGACAATACATATAACAAGACACAGAAAAAGCACATATTAGTTATCTTTATTCATACAATGAAAGAAGATAAATAATTAATTAAATTGTTTTTAAAGAATATTCTTAAGTTTCACTAGTGAATGAAGTTTTACTAATGTTTTACCTTTATTTTGTGACCCACTTTCATCATGATGAGAAATATTCAGCGAATAATGTCTGTTCTTTTTATGTTGTATAATCCGCGACAGCAACTCGCTGAAAATTTTACATTTATCAATTTGTTTTACTCTGATATTTCACTTTCAACAAAAAATATTATTAACATTAATTTATTACTAATAAACTATTGATATTTATGCATCTGTAGGAAATTTCACAATGTGAACTTACACCGAATGCAGGTAATACGAAAAAATGTGTAAAACATTCAAAATACAGTGCTTTCAATAATATTTACTGTACGAAACAATTTTCAGGCTCGATTCTTTAGTATTACTATTAATAAAGAATAACGAATGTCTCAATCGAGACAAATTGTAAATGATTTAATATACTATTTACATACATATAGTTTCGTCATACTAGACTTTGATGATATCTACGTGCAGTATCATCGTCAATTTTTCTCTTCACAAATAACAGGTCCTTCGATTCAAGTCGCGATACAAACGAAAACGAGTTCGACCATTGTTTAGCGATCTAAAATAAAAAGAATTTTATCACTAAACTGGCTGAAACAGAATAAAACTTAAAAAAAAAAAAAAGAAAAAAACAATCTCAAGCAGTATTTTCTCTAACAAAGGATGATAAATCGAGTTTCTTTCTAACAGAGATCAATTGAAATTTCATTTATACCAGTTGCATATCGAGGTCGACTGATGAACCGGTCAGTCGTACGTAACGTGAAAGTCAATCATGATTTTTGCGTTGCAGCGAACGATGCCGGAGTCACTCGCATCATGTGTGCTATGCCGCAGCCACGCGAACTGCCAGAGGCATCCCCACGTCCGACTTTAATCCGAAATCGTCTTCTCAGACGAGTCTAGACGGAAACGGAGCGGCTAGCAACTGGAAAAGCACCAGCTACGGGGCGACGCAGTATGTCGCGAGCGCGCCGGCTCGTTACAACGACGAAGAGACATTTTTATGCCATGGCAATCATTCAGAGCCGTGCGCAGATTCCAACACCAACCTCGTGGGTCTTTTATTGGCGCTCACGGTCCACGCTGTCCTCGAGGGGCTGGCGGTTGGCCTACAAAAGGTTACATCCGAGGTGTGTACACCTGGTTGTTGTTAGTATAAATACAAATCATGATTTGATACTCATTATGCGTTTGTAGGAGATTTGTGGGAGAATTTAATTTCACTCGCGTCACTTTAATGTATTAAAACTGGGAAGTTACAACATCACGTTATCACATTTGCAATTTCTTTTTGACCGACAGAGCAACGAATTATATTGAATTTACATTGTGATTAGGAAGAGGAATTTCAAGAATATTTGTTCAATATGTTTTTTTCTGTTATAAACAGTTTCCCTTTTCTAATTTCATTTTTAGGAAGAGGGAATTTTAATTCCAACTTGAAATTCTCACCACCGTGCAAATATGTATATAAATTATTTATTGTTTTAATGCAACACGTTCTTGTACGTTTTCACTCACTGTATTCTCGATTACAGGTGTTTCTGTTGGTTGGAGCAGTGGCTTCCCACAAGTTCGTCGTCGGATTTTGTTTAGGAGTAGAATTAGCCGGGGCCGACAGTACCATTCCTAGGCTCGTACTAGCGATCTTTGTGTTCTCCGCTGGATCTGCAATTGGTATAGGAATTGGAATGTTAACGTTCAATGTAAGTAAGAAATTTTCCTCGATTCGACTTAGTTTTGATCTAAGCTTTTTGATCAAATCTCGTTCAAATTCTATTTCTTCGTCCTATATTTAAATGTAAAAATTGAAGAAATAATTTAAAGTTTAAGCTTAATCGTGTTTATTTTCGAAGAAGGCTAGTAATTTCAAATTTAGCTGTTTTAATTTAAAAAACAAAAAGAAATTCTAATCTCTCGCAGCTACTGCTCGAACTGAAAAAACAAATATTCCACTTGTGTTTGATTCAATTGAGATGTGAAGTTATTTGTTCAAAAAAATCTAATCCTGTTACGATCGTTGAATCTTACGTCTTTCATCTTCATTTCAATTGAGAAAAGGATTTTTAATATTTTTAAAATATCTTTAACGTACGAGGATTTGCAACAACAAGGGAATAGGTCTGATATTTAAATACATCTCTGTTATTTACGATGTAACTGCGTGTTTTATTTAAATTGCATTCAATTGCATTTAAGATGAGAAAAAAGAAACGTGTAGATTTCATATTCAAAAGTTTCTTCTACTAATATTCCGATATTATTTTTTCTCTTATTTTTATTATTATTTCTCTTATTTTTCCCAAAGTTTAGGAAGTTACAATTCTGTCGAATCGTAGCAATGGAAAATAATAATTTGCATGACGATTTGTCTAGATGAAGAACAAATGGACAGAGGTAGCTGTACCAATTCTGCAAGGTATAGCAGGTGGAACATTATTGTACGTGACGGTTAGCGAGATCTTGCCAAGGGAGAGAGCGAGATGGCACAGAAATCCGCGACGGTCTGCCGGTATTCTACAGTTCTTCTCCGTGATCCTTGGCTTCGTTGTCATCTTCCTTTTGAATAACTACGTGGGCACGTGAACTTACGACTCTACTTCTGCCCACTTTCTCATAAAATAAACTGTCGTCGAAAAACGAATTTCAATGGTAGAAGGTATCAGGAACTAAAAGGGGGAAGAAAAATATGTTACGCCAGCTTCTGGAGTAAATTTACTCGAGAGGCTGCTATCTTTGTTCATGTTTAAATGCGATTTTCAGATACGTGGAATATCGTGTCGGGGAAAGAGTGAGAGAATGAGAGAGAATAGAAAGAGGGAGAGAGAGAGAGAGAGAGAGAGAGAAAGGTGGGAGAGGGATATAGAAAACTGGAGTAATTGAATGAGAAGGAGAGAAAGGGGAAAGATAATATCCTTTAAAATATTGTATAAAAATAGAATGTTGCAACGAAATCGATAAAATGTTTTAATTCTCGTTCCTTTTTTTTTTTTGGTACGTTCGCAATTCGTGTTTTAAAGAGTGTACGATGCGAGTTACGGTATCTGTAGCTTGAATGTTTGAATGCGACGGATTTGTTGAATATGCGAAATTTATAAAATCTATATTTTAAAATTTATATTTTAAAATCTTGTAAATTAAAACTTTTAAAATTTACGGTTCATAAAATAAATTAATTTTACCAAGATTATAAGATTGTAACATATGAGACGCGACTACAAACTTTGTATCGATGAATAATTAGGGAATAATGTAAATTATTAGTTTCGTTCTGTCAAATAAAATTTACCGAGATAGAATGAATTTATTCATCGATAGTCGTTTCTGCCAAATAATATCCACCGACAGTATTCAGTAGTTCTTAAAATGTTAATTATTTAGAATTATTTAGCGAGAACAAAATCTGTCTTTTGTATTTTTACTTGTACTTGGAGAACAAAGCAAAGTAAAATCATTTCCGCTGTGTACACGCAAGAATTGGTAAATACACAAACGCACAAACATTTAGTTAAATCTTTGAATAAGATTTTTTTCTCGTGAAAATTAATTCTTTCAATAAATTCTGTTCTCGAGGAAGTTACGGTTTTTTAAATCTAAGCTTTGTTATTTAAGCTTTTAAGGAAATGAGGTCTCTCGAGTTGGCTTGCCTTCGAGATCTACCTGGCGAGTCCTCGCTTCGACACCAGATTACGGTTGCCTCGAAGCAATTTCTAAGAAATAGGATCAAGATTTTCAAATGTCTGACAGGTTCTCGAGTTTCGAGCATCTCTCATTTTTAAGTAAATTATTCACCGGCAACGGGCATTCAACGTTATTATCGTTGTCCTATTATCAAAATTAATTTCGCTCGATGTGCCGTCCGAGTTGAAATTAATCCGATTTTGTCTCGGGAAATTTGTTATTACAGGAATTATGATTCGTGATCGTTATCGCGAGAAATTACCTACAATTTATTTCGCTAGTTCCGCTTTAATACAGCCAGACTCGAAAGCGAGTTATTTATTTAGTACCCATCTTGTAAAATTGTATTTTTATTATAGGACGATCCCAGCGAGTGGAAATAAATGATTGATACAATAATACAGGGGATATTCGACAATAAGAATAATGAAATAAATATCGCACAATAATACACGTCAAAATATGAGATATGAAGGAAAAATAATTTATTCTCGCATTCTCCAGGTAATCTGTATTATTTTTTTAGATTATACTTATAGAAGCTTTTAAAGTGATGAAAATATTAAAAAAGGAAAAGAACGAAATCACTATGAATGTTTAGCGCAACATAATTAAAAGTGTACAATTTATTCTGAAAATTTGAAATTCAATTTAACCTTCCAAATATTTTTTACGAGGAAGCTGTCGTGATGAATAAATGTCTTTTAAAAAGATCAATATGTGCCATTAAGACTTAAAGTATGACGCACTACTTTATTTCTTTTTTTTAATCGTTATCGAGTATTTTAAACCAATTGTTACGTTAATAATAGGGGCGACGACAGTTAGTGGCATAAAGTCTTTGTAAGATTTTGCAGAAATAACGATTAATGTTCCAGGGTCAATGATGCATTATTCGAGCGAACTTCGATGAAAAATGAATCCCGAGAGCCAAAGATCTATCATTGCTTTGACAGCTGTTTTATTATGGGTTGACGAAGCGCGAGAGAAATCCTTCAATTTCTTTTCGATACTTTTCATTGCGTTATTGTCTTCTGGAAACGTAAAGATATTGACTTTATTACGGAGTTGGATACGAAAATATGGACTCACTATGTAAATAGTGAAAATATTGAAAGCTACGAGAGAGCTACAAAAATCTGTTTTATCATGGTCACAATAATATTTAAGAGGTAAGTCATCTATATTCATTATAAACGTAAATAATTATATATTTTTATAAACATAACCAAAAGAGCTCAAAATGTATGTACATCAAATAGAGATTTGTTTTACGTGTCAAAAATAATCATAACAAGAATTTTACTTTGGATATTATATACATATATATTACTGCAATGCATATATGCAATTTGCATATTTTTTTAAATTTCTTATTACTTTTAAATTTCATATAAATACTCAAAAATTAACAATTTTTTAATTACAATCATTCAACGATTTATTTTACGGATTATTAGATCATGTACAATCATGTATCAGCTTGAATATACAGAACGTAAAAATTAATAAAAAAGAATCTTCATAGTAATTCATAGCAAACATAATGTACAGTTTCACAGTAGATAGAGACAAATATAAAACTTAGCTTCGTGTATAAAATTTAATTTTTAGCACATAGCTGTAAATGTAAGTAACAAAAATCAAATTTACATTCGTTAAGCTGATAAAACTTCGATGAATGAATTTTGCCAACCAAAAAGAACAATTTCTTCCGTTAGTTTTTACGAGCTAGCGTGTATTTGATCGCCTGCTAGTTTCATCCAATTTCGAAGGACGATATTTCATTAACAGCTATTGCTTTACGAACAATAAATTTTCTTGTCGTATCTTTGATCGCAGGATATTTATAGTTCATCGAGGCAACTTTACTCGAACTTTCAATTGTGCATTCTGTTTCGTTTTATTAACAAACGATATTTCGTGACTTCAGATATATATCGTTTCTCATGTATGATAAAATACAAAACGAATATTGAATCGATAAAGAACCAACGTTGGGCAGAGTTGGGGAAAAATTAATCTGACTGATGATTAACAATTATCTAACTAACGTGAAATACGTGTCCACGATTAATGAATCGATATATCGAATCGAAATAATCAAAGCAAATTTAATCAGTGTGCATGCTCAGCTCAGTAATCATTAATCACGTAACGATTATGGAGATTTAGTTTTATGATAGTTATAATGATATTAAATAGTAAAAGATTCATTAAAGATAATGAATTGATTATGTGAATTATTGAATGGTGATTATAAATCAGGTAATAATTATTAAATATAATCACGATAATTGATTTACCTTAGGAATGATTAATTGATTAATGATTACCATGATTTTGTTTTAATATTAATACGTTAATAATATCAAGTAATACTGTTATCAGTACAATATATTTTTCTATCCTTCATTTTCCATTTATTTAATATTATCAATTTCCCAATTTAAAGATATATGCTATAGTAAACTTTTATACATGTAATGGTTTTTAAGTTGTTAATAATATTATATATATGCAACTTTACGAATTATTTTATTATTTGATTCTCAATAAAGTTTGGAATTGAAAAAATGTGGAGTTGAAAAATAGAAATACATTTAAAATCAAAAAGAACAGAATAAATTAATAATTCGCAAAATACAATAATTTTCTTCATTTATTTCCTCTTCCATCGTACGAATTATCGAAATTATTTGCTTTGGGAAATAAATTGTCAGTTATTACATTCGACATTCAATCGATTCATTCAATAATAAAGAGTTCTATAATATTTTTAAATGTTTAACCGTTATTTGAACATTTTTTTACGAATTTGAATATTTTCCGAGATTAAATTGGCCGGGGAAAATTAACGAGCTCTCTATCCTGTTTGAATTGTAAAGCATCAAAAGGTCTAAATTTCGATTTGTTTCTCCCAGGCAATGCTCCATTTATTTTACTGCTATTTTTCAACGCCGTTAATGGAAAGGATAAGTTCGAAAGCCATATATATTAACCTTGCCTCCTCTTATTAAAGGTTTGAAAAATTATAGCTTTTCATCTCCTCTTCATTTTTTTCTTTTTTTTTTTTTAATTATAGATATATATTTGACTGCGTATCGTTTTATTGGACAATACGACGTGTAATGATAATGGACTAATAGAATAAGCTATTAGATTTATTGAGCAATGATATTTAATTTTTTGAAGACTTAATTTTTATATTTGGTTAATATTTGTTTAATCTCCTTCTGACAACGACAAATTTTCACAAAGAGCACTCTTTACATTTCGTTGGCGGAGTTCGAATTTCTGACGAAGACTTTTATCTGTCTTTTTTACGTTTGCATTAATTCTCGCGAGGGAAGAACAATCGCTGCACGCGCCAAAACAAGCGCGTGTATCATTTTCCGCGACAACTTTCCCTCTATTTCTCAAATTTCTTCTTTTTCTCAAAACTTCTGTTTTTTTCCTTCTGTTTTAGACTGTTAACAGTCGCAAACAAGGCTTAATTACTCGTCGACGTTTCAAGCACGAAGTTCTCCATTCGTCGTGCAATTTACCAAATGGAGCTGTCCTTTCATGGACGTTCTCTTTCTTTCTCTCTCGCGAAAAATTCACCGGTCCGACGGCACGATGGTAATTGCAGCACGATTATGAAGTCGGTTTGAACGTTTTCTTTTCCTACCGTCGCCGGTCCTGTTTTCTCCACTCGCGAAAGTTTTCTACCACCGACGCAGTCAATTGTTTAAAACGTAAAATTACGCCGGAGAATTTGATCCATTAGCGACCCTGTTACTCGAATCCAGCATCTTTTTTTTGGAATACATTAGGCATAGGATTAAGTCTAACATCTACTTGCCAACTTTTAGTTAAGTTCGATGTTCAAATTTCGTTTCATGGGTTTCGAATGACCGGCGCTAAAAATCTTTTGTTTGTAACATTTGAAGATTCCCTGAACTAAAAGATAATATTGTCAATTGTTTTCCAGTATCTTTCAGAGTTTTTCAGTATATTTCAGAAATTTTTGGATCTCAAAGTGGAGGAGAGGGGTGCAAATAATTAACATCATCTGAACTATTTATTTTGAAAGTGACAAATAAAAATGGCAGTTCGTTAACGCCCGCGCAAAATTATTTACACCGAGAAAAATATAAGTATCCGAGATGACAAATGCAAGTGAATCTTTTCGAAAGTTAGCATCGATTCTTCCAGGTATGTTAAATATCTCGATTTAAAAACAAATTGACTTATGCCACTTTGAAAGTAAACCCCATTAATTTCGACTGGAGCGCGTTTTTTTTAAATAATATTTTCGAGAACTTCGCCTACAAAGGCGAATTCTACAAAGAAGTACGCTGTAGTCAAACGGTTATACTTTACGCAACATGATCAACTTTTTCCACCGAGCCGTAGGAACTGCTCACTTATAATCAGTTTGCCATGGTTCCCTCCCACCGTGGAAATTATTTTCCCGCTGCAACGGGCCATATAAACAGCATTATCAATCTTCCCTTAACTCCCTGCGCTGGCAACTAATTTACGGACCATAACGAGTGACCAAATCGTGTACAATAACTCGTCGCTTTCTTTTTAAACTGGGGTCGCTGGAATAATATCACTGGATAGAAATTACTAAGAAGTAGTAAATTTATTATTTATTTTGCTGGGTTATATTTAAATATACTTAAGTTAATTAAATATACTTATATTTAATGTAGAGTTATATTTAAATATAATTAAAAACATACTTATGTAATGTACATATTTATATTATTATAAATTTATAACTAAGTACATATTTATATTATTTAAATTTATAACTAAGTACTATTAATGTACATATTTGCATTATGTATTTAGTACTATTAATGTACATATTTATATTATTATAAATTTATAACTAAGTACATATTTATATTATTATATATTTATAATTAAAACATAGATATATTTAAATATAATTAAAAACATACTTATTTAATGTAGAGTTATATTTAAATATACTTAAGTTAATTAAATATACTTATATTTAATAAATATAATTAAAAAAAACTGAGAGAAAATATTGCAATTTTGGAGCAAAAAATTCTCAACGTGCGTGGCACGTCATTCCAGCGCAAGAGGTTAACTTAACTAACAGTAAGCCAAAGCTAAAATAGAGAGATCAGTGCAGTGGAAGGGATACTAACCAAAAAAGTGGGGGGATACTAGGTCGCCAGTTCGCCACATCTAGACCGTAGCACTCCGTACGACGTACACCACCGAAATGTGCACGGACATAATTTTCGGATAATCCTTCTAATTCTAACGAATTAGCAAACTCTTTTTTCCCTTCAAAAAGCAAAAAGCAATATTCGCGCCATAAATCAGCGCACTGCACGCAATATTAATTTTAGCTATAGCAGCTATTCTGCTTAGGTTCGAGTTATATTCGGAAGTGCTGTTAAAAATTCTTACGAAGAAATTCGAATTCAATCTGTTTTTGAGGCATTCGATCCCGTCTCTGGAATACATTTGTGCCAAGAGAGCGGATTCGTTTTATCTTGCCTCTGGTAATCGCGTTCGTTAGTTCCGCGCAGGGAAGGGATTTATCGTGTTCCAGTTAAAAGCGACCGGCTAATTTAAATCGCGCCGATCGTTCTTCCTTGGTGGAATGAAGTTTTAGTCAGTTATTACCGAAAGGGAGTCGTTGGAATTCCTCGACGCGTTTCGTAGCCAAGAAATTGGTTCAGCCGTTGTAAAGAAAGGGAAATAAAAGAGAGGAGATCGTGGAACGATCGTGCAACTTCTTGTTCTCTATTTGCTTTAAAATACGGTTTTAATTGAAGGGCTTACGGAAAGGACGGATGTTCCTCCGCCAGGGAAAGCCAGAGAACACTCTGACACCTTTCATCTCTGCTCGATACCTGTTCCCAACTCTTTTCACGGACTGGAAACTAACTAAAGAAGTGAAACTCGTATTGTGAGAAATGAAATTGCAAAGGATAGAATAGGAAGTTTATAGCCCGATAGAGGACACAAGTTTATCGTGTTCTTTAGTTTACTTTGGCTTCGGTTACTTTACTTATTAGTTTGTTCCTTTTTGGTTCTTTTTGGTTTCTCCATGTTTGAAAAATCATTCAAACTTTTGAAACTACTGCGACGCATTCTAGTGGATCTATCAAGTTTTTATAGAAAGTTGGGATTTTGGTTATTTGGCAAATTCTCGCGTTAACTGAAATATTTGTCATTGGACTGCGGATTTTTTGTGCAAAATATTTTTTAGAATATAATTAAAAATGCAAAATCTTAGGAAGTTGTTTGATGTACTAAATGTTCCAAAAAGCATAGTACTTTGAATGTTTTATGTACTGTTTGATATTTTGGGCATTCTGTGCAGTTTTGCACTTGAAAATTTCCTATGAATGAATAAAAATCCGCCGTGTATGCATTATTATTTGGATTTTTTATGCATTCGTAGGAAATTTCGAAATACAAAGTTGCACAAGAAAAAATATATGAAGCGCCCAACGTGTAATGGTTTCTGAATGTGTAATTTTCGATTTTCAAAAATATGAAAAACTCCTGTCTATTTACAATATATTGTATTATTGCGGAAAACGTTTAATTTACGATCGTTTAGTTAGAGAGAGAATTTTTTTCGTAGATACAGAGGGGAAATATTTCTCGCGAAATTTGCTTATTGATATTTATTAATGATTCGTTCGCAATTCTACGTTGCAATTGGAATTGGACAAGCAGATTTGGAATTTGCACGTCGAACGACGTATTTCCTACAGTCAATATTTACTCGGGTACACATTAATCTCATTCACATCACTATCAATAAATATCGATCTTCTTTTACGATGTATACGGGCGTAATGGAAGGATATTACAAATGCATCTTGCAATCAGAGCTTCTGACAAGTAAATCAAAAGCGTCGTGAAATTTTTTTCTTCTCTTAATCTTTTAAATCCCATTACATTTTCTGCCGTGAGTAGTTTAATTTTAATTCTGATAGTTCATGGGAGAATAATTTATATTGTCAGGAAAAAGAAAAAAAAAAAAAAAAGAAATTCATCAATTTATTAAATTTGAATGAACGCACATAAAGTTTTGCTAAATTTCTGAAAAGTCCACGTTTAATTAGTTCGAGAATGTTGGCAAACATTAATTCAACGATATGATTAATGGAATGACCTTTCATAGAACTGTTTCATTCGATTGTTTCTGCTAGTACAACGTTAATACTGTAAAACGGAAAAACTAATAACTGCGGAAATGAAAGTTAACTCAGTACTCTGTAATTTTCTAGTAACTTCAAGAACACATAAAAGAAGAAGATTAATTAAACAATAAAGATTAGCAAATGATACTGAACTCTACAATTGGATAATTATTTAACTAAAGCCAAACAATAGTAACTGAAATAATAATAATAATAATAATTGAATTAAAACGTAACTTATAATTTCTTAATTAATCTTTCACTCAACTTCGATCTTTCACGAATGCATCTTTACGTTGAACCAATGTCTTCGACAAATTTGTCGAACAACGATCAAACATCTCGTTACAAAATTCGAAAGCAACGTGATAACCAGCGACGTAGCAACGCGTTCGAAACGACGAGGCAAACGAGAGATTGTTAAAAGCTTCGAAACAGCCAGCTCGGATGAAATTTCAGCGAATTCAGCGGCAACGACGGCATCGAAGTTTCATTTGCATTTCATTAATTGGCAGTTGTTCGACGTTTCGAGTTCGACCGAGTTCTTAAGGTTACCAGATACTCGAAGCAGCTTCGCGTTTTATTTCTTTCGGGAGGCGAGATGCATCGATTTTCAGCAGGTGGGGAGCGCCGAAAGGTTGTTCGAACGAAAAAAAA